>NC_047135.1:2035000-2322082 GCF_009829125.3 Periophthalmus magnuspinnatus | reverse complement strand
TGCAGATAAAGGAGCAAACGGTGTGAGTAATGTTGAATAAAAAATGTACTATTAAAATATATATGTTGGGCGCGCTCCTGGATCCATCGATTCTGGCTTCAATTCACTTTCTATTGAAAAACCATGGCTCGTCTCTCTGTACCTGCTGCTGTCAGACTCGTCGTTTTGGTCTTAAATGTTTGGATTAATCCGCTCCACATGATCCTGGTTCATTTTTTTTTAGGTGTTTTGAGTTCATTTTTTTATTTTAATTTTTGTTTTTGGTATTTTGAGGTTTTTATTTTTTATTTTGAGGGGTTTTTGTTTGTTGTTTTTATTATATATATATTTTTAAAGTTATTTTGAGTTTTTTTATTATTTTGAGTTTTTTTGTTTGTTTTTTGTTATTTTTATTATATGTATATATTTTTTAGTTATTTTGAGTTGTTTTTTTTTTGTTATTTTGAGGTTCTTTTTGTTTGTTTTTTAATTATTTAGATTTTTTTTTTTTTTAGTATGATTTTTTTTGTGTTATTTTTATTATAATTTTTTAGAGTTTTTTTGTTTTATTCATTTATTTTTGTTGTTATTTCTTATTTTTTTTGTTTGTTTTTTTATTATTTTGAGTTGTTTTGTTTGTTTTTTTGTTATTTTGTTATTTATTCAGACTCATAAAACTCTTCTTGAACTTGAACAATCAAAGAATAACACGAGAAAATCTGAAAAATGACCCGTGCGACGCTCCTCTATCATCATCATCATCTTCCTCGTGCTCCGGAGTGCGTTTTTTTCCGGAGTTTCCAGATTGTTTGGTGAAGTGGGGCCCGGCAGGTGGTCCGGGCTGTGGTGACCTGGGAGTGTCGTCCACGCTCCATTACCGCTCATCTGCATAATGCTCCTGGTGGCCTCATTAAAGACGCCGCAACCTCCTCCTCGCCTCCTCTTCTACCCCTCTCCTCCACCCCACGTCCTCTCCTTCTCTTCTCTCTCCCCTCACCCCCTTCTTTCAATCCCCTCTCCCCCTCTTCTCTCTTCTTTTCTCCTCTCCCCCCACCCTTCTCCTCCCCTCTCCTCCTCTCCCATTTCTCCTCCTTTCCTTTTCCCCCTCTCCTCCTCTCTCCTCTCCCTCTCTCTTCTCTCCTCTTCAGCACCTCTCCTCCTCAGCTCTTCTCCCCCTCCTCTTCTCTCATCTCTTCTTCTCTCCTCCTCTCGCCTATCTCCTTCTCCTATCCCATCACCTCCTCAACTCCTCTCCCCCCTCTCCTCCTCTCTTCTCTTCTTCTCTCCCCCTATCCTCCTTTCTTCTCCTCTCCCCTCTCCTCCTCTCTTCTGTCCTCCTCAGCTCCTTTCCCCTCCCCTCTTCTCTCCTCATCTCTCCTATCCCCCTCTCCTCTTATCCCCTCTCCTCCTCAGCTCCTCTCTCTCTCCTCCTCTCTTCTCATCACTCCTCCTCTCCCCCTTTCTTCCACTCCTCTCCCCTCCTCTCTCCTCCTCACTTTTCCTCCTCTCCTCCTCTTCCCCCTCCCCCCTCCTCCTCTCCTCTCTCTTCTCTCCTCCTCTCTTATCTTCTCTCTTCCTCTCCGCCTCTATTCTCCCCTCTCTTCTCTCCTCTCTCTCTTCTTCTCCTCCTCTCTTATCTTCTCCTCTCTTCTTTCCTCCTTCTCCTCGCCTTTATTCTCCCCTCTTCTGTCTCCTCTTCTCTCCTCTCTCTCTTCTTCTCCTCCTCTCTTATCTTCTCCTCTCTTCTTTCCTCCTTCTCCTCGCCTTTATTCTCCCCTCTTCTGTCTCCTCTTCTCTCCTCTCTCTCTTCTTCTCCTCCTCTCTTATCTTCTCCTCTCTTCTTTCCTCCTTCTCCTTGCCTCTATTCTCCCCTCTTCTGTCTCCTCTTCTCTCCTCTCTCTCTTCTCCTCCTCCTCTCCCCTCCGCCCCACATCCCTTTTTCTCCCCCTGTCCATTTTCTCATTTCTTCGGACCACCCTTCCTTCCTCCCTCCGTCCTCCGTCCACATGTGAGAGATAAGTCGAACATCTGACACTCCACCTCTCGTCCCTCTCCACCTCTCATCCATCACAGGGAGACGCTCGGCTGCCCTCCGTCGGCATCACGAGACGGGTCCATACCCATCCTCATTTGCTCTAACACGTCCTGCCCCCCCTCCTCGCTCCTCCTCTCCCTCCTCGCCTCCTCCTCCCTCGCTTCAGGCAGATCTCCGGGCTCCAGCCGTGACTACACGTCGGCGGAGGTTTAGCTGAACACACATCTTTCCAGGAAGAGAGGAACAGATTTGGCCTGTGCGTTTTCGCCTTGGACTCTCCTCCGGGTTCCTGCCAGACGCCGCTAAGGGCCACATGCGAGCGCGTTAAAAGTCCCGCGGCGCTGCCAAAAAGTTCTGCCAATGAATGTCCCTCATCGTTACGTGACTGTCCTGTTGTCCAGAGACGATTAAGTCCTCAATGTCCCGCAGGAGAGTAAGAGAAACAGGCACGAGTTAAGCTAATAATCATAGACTGTACATGTAAACGGACATCGCTAACCTGCTAACCGCCGCGGAAGTGAAGGAAGTGATCATGGCGTGCCCCTCTCTCTGTACCTGCTGCTGTCAGACTCGTCATTTTGGTCTTAAATGTTCATATTAACCCTCTACATGATCACGGGGTTAATTTTTTTGAGGTATTTTGACATTTATCTTTTTATTTGCATTTTTGTTTAGTTATTTTGAGGTTTTTATTTGGTTTTATTTTTTTTATTTTGAGGGGTTTTTGTTTGTTATTTTTATTATATATTTTTTAAGTTATTTTGAGGTTTTTTTTTGTTATTTTGAGTTTTTTTGTTATTATTATTATTATTTTTTGAGTTGTTTTTGTCTATTTCCTTGTTATTTAGATTTTTTTTGTTTGTTTTTTAATTATTTAGATTTTTTTTAATTTGAGGTTTGTTTGTTTTTTGAGTTTTTTTTGTTTTTTTTTAAACTGTGTCCTCTCTCTGTATCTGCTGTCAGACTCATTTTGGTCTTAAATGTTCATATTAACCCGCTCTACAGTCAGGCCTTTAGTCAGGCAGTTTTCTCAGTCAAAGCAGCAGTGGAACACAGAGCCTGAAGCCATTAGAGAGTCTCCATCATTCTTTTCATTTAAAAAGAATGACAAAAATGGCTTGTGGAAACTCAGTCTTGTGAGCATTGATTGTAAAGAGGTATTTGTAAATGTACATATTTTTAATTATGTCCACATTATATTGTCTTTCAATATGTTTAATTCTTATCTTTGAAGGTCTTTGATATGAAATGTTCTGTTAATTGTAGGTTGCCTGGGGCCTGGGGACAACCGATGAAAACTAGCTCTAGTCAGCTAACTCAGGCACATTTACATTTTTTTGTAATGTTGATTAATGTGCATTGTCCCTTTTTTAAATAAATAAATAAATAAATAAATAAACATGATCCTGGGGTTTTTATTTCACTATTGGGTCTGTAAATCAAGATATGAACATTAATAACAGACAAATCAGGCGACGTCTTTCCCCAAATTTACTCCTACTAGCCTTAGCAACAGGTTTGATTGACAGCGTTGCTAAGCGCCTGTTCCCTGCCAAACCAGCAGTCCTCTTCACTCCTGATTGGCTCTTTGGTTGCTATGATACTCGCGGTTGGAATTTCAAATCTCAGCTCCAGTCAATAGCAACAGTTTTAAGTCCTTGTCATGTTTCTTTTAATTGCACTAATCAACAGACATATTTAAGTTAACTCTGCAGAACACGTTTGAATTTGCAGTTTCAGAGTTTATTTTTCACTTTTGTTTGTTTTAATGGAGCTGAAATGATATTTTGTGTTTAGTTCAGAGTCGACACCTTTTGTTGTTCTTGCAGCTGTTATTGTGTTGATGTTAATGTGGCTTTTTTTATACTTTGGTTGTTACGCCATCAAGTTCCACAATCAACACCGCAACCAACACCACAACCGACACCTCAACCAACACTGCAACCAATACCGCAACCAACAGTTCAATCAACACCACAACCGACACCGCAACCAATGCCGCAATCAACACCGCAACCAACACCGCAACCCACACCGCAACTCACACCGCAACCCACACCGCAACCAACACTGCAACCAACACCACAACCAACACAGCAACCGACACCGCAACCAACACAGCAACCGACACCACAACCAACACAGCAACCGACACCGCAACCAACACTGCAACCGACACCGCAACCAACACTGCAACCCACACCACAACCCACACCGCAACCAACAGTTCAATCAACACCGCAACCCACACCGCAACCAACACCACAACCAATACCGCAACCAACACCAGAACTAACACCTCAATCAACACCTCAACCAACAGCCCAACCTGACTGACCCCAGTGCTGTGCTCAGGGACCTTTCTCCAGATCGAAGTACCTGATCACATAATAAGACTTTAGATTGTCTTTATCCAACGCTAAAAGTAGCAGTAAAATCTGTAGCATTGGGCCATAATAATGAACTGAACTGAACCCACATTCAAAATCTGCTTTTATTTCAGTCCTTAGTGAACGATGCTGCCGAACCCACTCAGCGCTTGAGCTTTACCTTGTCTTTTTCTCTTCAATTCTTCGCCACTTTTTCCGACACGTCTACTGTTGCTCACCCTGTTCTCCCCGCTGCTCTGCACAATCTCTCTTGTTAAAAACCTCTCTGAGATAATGCATTTTTCCCCCTGTACATTTGGTTTGTTTGATTTGTTTGCCCTCTCCTCTGTCTCCTCCCGTCTCTCCTCCTCTGACAGCTGTTGTTGCTTTTCCTCACGGTGTTCGCAGCCCACGCCTTATCTGAGCCTGCGTTCATTTAACCGCCACAGGAGCCGGAGCAGAGACCTGAGCACAGGACTTATGCGCTCGTACTTCCTGGTTCTAGTCCTGACCCGAGCAGCAGTGTTCTGGATGTTCTGTTCTGTCTTAAGGCTCGTTTGGAGAGTCCAGTGATCAGGACGTTACAGTCGTCCAACCTACTGGACACAAACGCAGGATAAGTCTCTTTAAGTCTGGTTTTGACAGTTTACCTTTGATTTTTCACATGTTTTTAGATGTTAAAAAGCTACAGATGTTACTGATTTGATGTGGCTGTTAAAGTTCAAGTCTGAGTCCATTATTACCTCTAGATTTCTCGCCTGATTTGAAGGTTTTAGAGAGAGAGAGACTGGAGGTGACTGACACTTTCTCTACGTTTCTGTGGGACAAAGACTCCGACTTTGGTCTTGTCTGAGTTTATTTGGACACAGTTGTTTTGCTTCCACACACTGATCTGTTGGACGCAGTGGCAGAGTGAATCCACTGGTCCATCACGCAAGGTTTTCAGAAGAAGACAACCCATTTAAATGACATAATTCATAATAAACACACATGCAGGAGTTACATGAGCTGAATGCTTAAAAAAGGTCACACACTCTCATATTTGGTTGTTCCGCCTTTAGCTTTGATCATTCGCCGTGGTGTTGTTTCGATTTCGCTTCAGCAATGTCACAAGATTTATTTCCATCCAGTGTCGCGTTAATTTTCCACCTGTTGCATTGATGATGGTCGAGTCTGACGCTGCACAAAGCTTCTCCAGAACATCCCAAAGATTCTCAATGGGGTTAAGGTCTGGACTCTGTGGTGGACAATCCATGTGTGAAAATGACGTCTCACGCTCCTGATCCAACTCTTTCACGATTTGATCCCGATGAATCCTGGCATTGTCGTCTTGGAATATGCCCAAAAATCCATTGATGGAATAACCTGGTCATTCATATTCAGGTGTCCGCTGACCTCATGAACGCTGAACCTAGACCGGACCGACTGCAGGAGGCTCGGACCTATTTGCTGAGTTAAATCCAGGTGATGATTTATTTTATTTTTTTTGTCCAGGCAGTGCATTTCTAATATTGTGTCTGTTTTTGGAGATGACCCGGGTGCACGAGGGTCCAGCGCATCCAGCCGCCAATCAAAGCGACTGGATCTGCTACGACAGAGCGTCCTACATCAACTACTCCCGACAACTTTAGCATTTTAGCACAATTAGCACATATTTAGTATAAGTTGTAAAGAAACACTCCACAAAAACGCACAAAAGTGACTCTCGTGAGCTTCAAGTCATGTTCTAACGCTGTTTCTTGCTCAAAAACATGACCTGGAGTTGTGTTTGTTTCCTTTATTATTAGTCTGTAACATCTCCAAAGCTCAAAACGCTCTGCTCCACCTTGTGATGTCATGAAGTGGTAGTTTTGAAATTAACAGCTGCCTTTTAGCTTTAGTTCAGAGAAAAATTGGGAACTCCGGAGCTGAAATGATTCTAGTGAAGGTGTGTGGAGTTTAAAAACAAAGAAAAGCACTTCCTGTATTACCACACGATGACATCACAAGGTGGAACAGAGTGTTTTTAGTTTGACAGAAAAGCTCAGCCTGAACAGTTGTGAATGAAACACATCTCCAGGTCTGTTTTTGATGAGGAAACAACATTAAAACATAGAAATGATGTAATATGTTCCCTTTTAACGTCCATTTTACCCTGTGGGGAAAGTGGATCCTTCAGTGTTGTTATCATTTACATAGACACGTTACAGTAAGCGCAGTTTTTTCGACATCAAAGCCTTTCGCATCGCCATAACGACACTTAGGGTTGGATTAATGCTGAAATGCGGGGCCTTTTCAGCTCTCCGTGCCTACATATGCAAATGCGGCTCAACTTTTAAACCTTTTATCTGGCTCCACTCTCCGTCGGCTCGTTCGCTCGCATTCGGCGCGTTTTACCTCTCACCTATCCACTCGTATGTCCTTCAAACCGCTGCCTACCTCGGGCGACGCTTGAACGAGCCGAAAATGCGCGCGTGTTTTCATTAAGTGAGAACAGAGCCGTAAATAAATCATGTTTATTTATCACATTAAACCTCAGAACTCGCACAGCGGCTGGAGGATTCGTCCGCCGATCCGGTTCTCGACGTAAACATCACCGCCGGATCCGCTGACCCACAGGTCGTTGGTGCGATTCCAGCTCCCGCAGACGAATCCCGTTGTTGCGTCCAAGCTTCAGGGCGAAACACTTAACCCGCATCGCCCCCAGTGTCTGCGTGACCTTGATGTAAAGTGCTTTGAAGGTGGAAACGCCCGATATAAAGTGTAAACACGTCAGTTCCTTTGCTCCGATTGGCCGAACCGAACATGTCTGACCTCCTAATGCGTCTTTATCCGAGCACAACATGTTTTTTTTTTCTGTGTAACTTTATAAAACATGTGGATGCAACCGAGGCCAAGCCCTGAGCAGTAAAATGGATTTGAGTTCATGTTAAATGTAGTCGCTTCAATATTTGTGTTTGGTAGTTAATAGTCACGAAGAAGAACATAAATAACATAAAAACCCACAAATTCACCGAACCACCGTCGACCTAAATCATTTACATAAATTACAATTAGAAATATAATAATAAAAGACATAAAATAAACACGTAAAATTACAAACACAGACCTCGCTGATTAACTTTGTAACTTTAACTGTAACTTGCAGACACGCAGGTAAACCAGGCGTGCGTCCCTTTTCAGTGGTCGAGCGGAACCAAACAAAACAACAACAGTTCCTACCTGACCGCCAAAATAAAACACTAAAATACCAGATAACATATTATTAACATTAACATTATTTAAAAAAAAGATACATCAAAATTATGGCAGTAAACGTTGGATCGCAGTGTGACTCTGAAGTGCTGTACGTTCGCAATTTGTTTTCTCCCCGACAAAACCCACAATGTCGATGAAACGTTCTGCACCGACAAAGACGCCTACGAAGGTTTGAACTTTGAGAGAGTTTAAACGAGAGAGAAATGTGAGAAAATGTTAAAGTCTGTGTGAGAAAAGTGTATAAAGTGTGTGGTGAGGGGTTTTACAGACAAAAACAGAGAGAATAATGTAAAAAATAAAGCTGATTCTTCACGGATTTCGCCTGTTGCGGGTTATTTTTAGAACGTGAGCAATGATGTTTATGTGCCTCTATGACATTTTTTTTCACCGAGGGCCACGTACTGAAATATATTTGAAGCTGAGGGCCACAAATCACTGTCGATACACGGAGACAAACGACGCATTTAACACAAGTTTGACAGAGACATTGTATCTTTAATATTATTTTTAGGTCTGTGTCTCAATGCAGTGTGATATTATTCAGGTTAAAGAGGTAGAATATCTGCAGTTTGAAGTAAAAAAATTCTTCCTGATCAATTGGGACAGTTTAGGAGGAGGCATGAGGGCCAAGAAAAATTGGTCTGCGTGCCGTATTTGGCCCCTGGGCCGTAGTTTGGACAGCTCTGCTCTACCAACTGAGGCATTTATCATCGTCTCCAAGCGGTTACTTGTTACTTGAGGAAAAGTACAGATACAGATGCAACAAAAATACTCAAGTAAAAGTAAAATAATATTTGAAAATGTACTTAAAGAGTAAAAAGTAGAAGTATTCCGTGCAGGTTTTGAGTCTTACAAAGCTTCAAATGCGGTGATTTTGACAAAGATTTAAGCAGAATTTTGCACTTTTTTCCAGCTGTTTTTATTTGTACATTTTTATTTGCTGAAATTATGAAAAAAAACTAAACAATTTCAGCAGGTCTCAAACAATAATAAAAAATACTCGTTCAACCCAATATCAGTTAAAAAATGTAGTGCAGTAGGACGTACAGATACTGCTCTCAAATGTAGAGATGTAAAAGCGAAGTATCAACTGGAAAAATGTACTTAAGTTTACGTTTTAGGTCTATTTTCACTCCGTTACGTTGTGTGTTTTCTCCGTGCGTGGCGTCCCGGTCCGTGGAGTCTTCCCCGAGCACATCCGTGTTGGTCCCATCGCTCCGTCGGTGTTGGTGCTGTTAATAGCAGAGTGACTTCCTCTCCGGTGCGATCGCTTTGTCAGGCTGAGCTCTGATAATGTGTCTTCATATCACCTCTCCCAGGTCCACTCATACATATTAATTGAAAGTGAAATTGAAGGAGGACCTCGGCCCCCTGTCACCGTGGCGCAGGTATAAATGGAAACTCATTAACCTATTAAGTACCGCCATATTACCGCGCTCAATTAACCAACATCACACGTGCGTTTATCCAATTTGTGACGAGGGCTCAGACCAAACAGAAGAGCGCAGAGGTCTCCACCAACAAACCATCGATACTCCTACTTTAAAGAGCTCGTGCGACGCCGTTTTCCGATCTGTTTTAACGTTTCCTCGTCAAAAACGGACCTGGAGTTGTGTTTTTTTTTGGTGTTTTGTTTCATTCACATGTTTAACGCACAAAAAGTTCTTCTCTCACACTGAAAAGGCTCCGTTCCACCTCGTGATGTCATCATGTGGTGATACAGGAAGTGGAAGTAAACACGGACGAGCGCAGAGACAGGATTTTTGGGTATGGAAAATGTGCGTTTAAACTGAAGAAAACCAACGTCTGCAGGAGTGCGTTTGAAAAGAAAAACATCATCTGTAAATTAGAAATAGACCTGTGCTCATGGGTTTCAGTGTCGTTCTACAGGCGCCATTTTGAGGACTTTTTCCCCATTCTAAAGATATTATATTTGTTTTAAAGTTCCCATATTATGCTGTTTTCTGATCTGTTTTAACGTTTCCTCGTCACAAACAGACCTGGAGTTGTGTTTTATTTTGGTGTTTTGTTTCATTCACATGTTTAACGCACAAAAAATTCTTCTCTCACACTGAAAACGCTCCGTTCCACCTCGTGATGTCATCATGTGGTGATACAGGAAGTGGAAGTAAACACGGACGAGCGCAGAGACAGTTTTTTTGGGTATGGAAAATGTGCGTTTAAACTGAAGAAAACCAACGTCTGCAGGAGTGCGTTTGAAAAGAAAAACATCATCTGTAAATTAGAAATAGACCTGTACTTCCTGGGTTTCAGCATCATTCTACAGGTGCCATTTTGAGGACTTTTTCCCCATTCTAAACATATGATATTTATTCCATATTACACCGTTTTCTGTTGTAATGTTTTTTCCTCGTTACAGACCTGGAGTTGTGTTTTTTTTGTTTCATTCACACACGTTTAACACACAAACCCTGTATATTTACGCTGAGTTCTTCTCTCACACTGAAAACGCTCTGTTCCACCTCGTGATGTCATCATGTGGTGATACAGGAAGTGCTCCGCGGTGTTTTTAAACTTCACACAGCTTCACTAGATCATGATTTGGATGATTTCAGAACCTGGAATTGCCACTTATCTCGACTGAACTAAAGGTAAAAGGAGCTGTTCACTTGAAAATTACTACCACTTGATGACATCACAAGGTGGAACAGAGCGTTTTGAGCTTTGGAGATGTAGACAGACTAATAATAAACATGTGTGAATGAAACAAAACACAACTCCAGATCGGTTTTTGAGGAGGAAACAACATTAGAACA
This sequence comes from Periophthalmus magnuspinnatus, assembly GCF_009829125.3. Taxonomy (NCBI): domain Eukaryota; kingdom Metazoa; phylum Chordata; class Actinopteri; order Gobiiformes; family Gobiidae; genus Periophthalmus; species Periophthalmus magnuspinnatus. The sequence goes on along the minus strand of NC_047135.1, from coordinate 2,311,685 downwards.
TGATTTAAAGCTCATAAAACTCAATTTTGTGTAATATAGAACGTTTAAATAAAACAACAGCAGAGTGAAGTAATTGAATAACAACATTTAAAGGGGCTGTGCACATTGTTTTCATGAAATTAAGTCATATTTTGTGTCGATCCAGTACAGAAATATTCTAAAATACAGGTGGGTTAAGTGTTTTGAACTGAAGAAGCGGCTTGGACGAGCAGCGAATTTTTTTTTTAAAATGACCAACAAATTACTGAAAATAACCCCCAAAAAAAAAAAAAAAAATTCAAAAATTAACTCAAAATAACTAAAATAATAATAATAATTTTTAAAAAAAACTAACTAAAAAACAAAAAGACTTAAAATAAAAAATAAAATAAAAAACTGAACTGAAGAAGCGGCTTGGACGAGCAGCAATTTTTTTTTTTAAATTAGCAACAAATTACTGAAAATAACCAAAAAAAAAAAAAAAAAAAATTTTTTAATTAACTCAAAATAACAAAAAAAAAAAAGCTAACTAAAAAACTAAAAAAAAAAGACTTAAAATAAAAAAAATAATTAAAAAAAAAACAAAAACTGAAGAAGCGGCTTGGACAAGCAGCGAAATTTTTTTTTTTAAATTAGCAAAAAATTACTGAACCCCCCCCCCCCCCAAAAAAAAAAAAAAAATGAAAAAATGAATGGAAAATGTACTTCCGGGACTGGAGCAAAACCGGATTGGGCTGTTTCTGTTGCGCTCCATTGTAAACACACAAAACAGTGACGAGACTGGACTGGACACGGGGGCAAGGCGGAGCTGAAGAGGCCGAGGGTCTCTTCAGGGGGATGAGGATGGACAGGAGGACGATGAGCACGTCACAGCGACAGTTCACGTTGGACAGGCCGGAATGAGTGGGTTTGGATGTAAAAGAGGGACAGCATCGTATGTAACGTGGGTAGAAAATGTCTAGATTTGTCCTGATTTGCGAAAGTCAGACGCAAACTATCCACTATGGACAGTTACGCAAGCATTTCATGGATTTAATAACCTTAGACATCCTCAACAACTACTTAATGAAGGGGAGTTAAGTGAGTATGTACAAAGACATCGTTCTTAACATCCATATCTGAAGGTTGGTGGTTCAGATCCCGGTGTCTTTCAAGCAGAATGTGTCTCTGGGCACCTTTGCACTGGATTTACCTGGACTTAGCTATCGGTGACTCTCATTTGACGACATTACGACCCCGCTCTCATCGCCTTGTCCAGTTGTGTTTCCGTTTATGCGACGAAAAAGCGGAAATGTTTTAATCTAACTTGTAAAACGGCCGTTCAAAAGCACCTCAGCGCACAAATGTAGGCAGCAGATATTTTGCTACTACAGTGGTTCCTCATTTATCGTGTTCATTTTTTCCAATTATTCATTATGTTTTTGTCTGTAAAACCCCTCACCACACACTTTATACACTTGTCTTAAAAGTGTATATTTTCAAAAAAAATAAGGATGAGGGTTTATTTTTAACACATTTGAAATTTGAGAAAAAAACTAAAATATATAAATAAAAACATGAAAAAAAAGGCTCGATTCTGTTGTTTCTGTTGAACAAAATTCAGCTCAAATTTTTATCAAAATCACAACATTTGAAGCTTTATACGACTCAAAATCTCCACAAAAAACTTGTACTTTTTACTCTTTAAGCTCATTTTTAAACAGGTACTTTAATACTTTTACTTAAGTAGATTTTTCAGGTGATACTTTTACTTTTACCTGAGTTTTTGGGGTTCTTGCTCCAGTATCTGTACTTTTACTTCAGTAAGAAAACGGAGTACAGTGGTCTCTCGTCTCTCGAAATCCGTGAAGTATCAGCTTTATTTTTTACATTATTCTCTCTGTTTTTGTCTGTAAAACCCCTCACCACACACTTTATACACTTTTCTCACACAGGCGTTAACATTTTCTCACATTTCTCTCTCGTTTAAACTCTCTCAAAGTTCAAACCTTCGTAGGCGTCTTTGTCGGTGCAGAACGTTTCATCGACATTGTGGGTTTTGTCGGGGAGAAAACAAATTGCAAACGTACAGCACTTCAGAGTCACACTGAGATCCAACGTTTATGTAAATTTGTCTGAACACATTCTGTACTGGACAGGAGACACGGCACGGAGGAGACTGATGGACAATGGTCTACAGTCCAACAGCCAATCAGGACGCACGACACAATGGTCTACAGTCCAACAGCCAATCAGGACGCACGACACAATGGTCTACAGTCCAACAGCCAATCAGGACGCACGACACAATGGTCTACAGTTTCTAGTACTTTACTTTACATATTATACTATTTTCAATACAAAAATGGGCTCTTGGGGGCCCTCTGGTGGCCTTGGGGCCTTAGGCAGCTGCTTCGTCTGCTTTAAAGTCAGGCTGGCCTGCTCAAAGATGCCAAACGTTGCTACAGTGGCTCAGTTGGTAGAGTGTTCGTCCACTGACCCACAGGTCGGCGACGCTATTCCAGCTCTCACAGATGAACGCTGTCGTTGCATCACGGGGCAAGACACTTCAGCTCGCCCTTAGTGTCCGAGCGTTTTGTTTGAGCCTTGAAAGTAGAAAAGCTCTACATAAAACCATGACCATTAACGATTATAAATAAACGCGTAATGATAACGTTAGACTTTTCCTTCTAAGCACTTGTTAGTCTAAGTACGTGATGTATTTTTCCAGCGTATTCCCCAAAGCCCCGTGTTCCCCTTTGCCGCGGGAGCCATATAAATGAATCCATTCTCCACCGAGGGTCCTTCCATTTGCCGCTGTTGTCATCGCCTCAAACTGCCGCCTCATTACGGCGCCACAAGCAGCGCGCCCTAATGTCTTTTGACTTCGCTCTAACGACTAACTCCCCATCTGTCCCCGTGGGTCGGAGTCGCAGACGCAAACCCCGTGCAGAAGTCACGCTAGCTCTTTATTCGCAACAATTAAGCACAGCCGTTCTCGTTCCATCACTTCTTCAGCGCGCCAGGATTTTTCGATGTTTCGCTCGGCTATTACAAAGAAATTATTGCCTATTAGATACATCAAGAGACGAGATTAGACAAGACAAGTCCAATCTAGATACACACGCGCGCTTTTCCCATCTGATGTACCTTCTATACGGGTTGGGGAGTTGCCATGCATATTTAACATAGCAAGATCTTCAAAGCCATATTCATTTGCATTTAGAGTGCTAATGAAAACACGCGCCGTGCTAGCATCTTTGCGGTTTGCCCGTGCCCCTCCCGACAGTACTACAAATGCCACCCACAGCATCGCGCTCACAATCTGCAACACTTTTTCCAGCATTGTCTTCTCTGTAGTTTAGTGTATTCAGCACCCAGATTCAATTAAATCGAAAGGGCTTTTAACTTATAAAAGGAAGCGTGTGGGTGAGGTAGCAGAGGCCCCCGCGGCGATCTCCTCCCCTCCAAAACCACCCAAGCGCTCCCTCCGTCTCCCTATGTTCCGTGTATTGAATCATGCGTCTTGAATGGGAGGAGGAGACGGTTCCCGGGGGTAACCAAACTGCGGATTTCATTCCATCACACTGCCCTCATTCTCTGCCTCTGTCTGCGTGTCCTCTTCGCTTGTTCAAAATCGTTTTGAACTCGCAGATGAGACAGGAAGTGGCGGTCTGCCTCGGCTAATTGGACAGGAAACGATGTGCAGATGCGTTTAGTTCCAGTGGGTGATTGGAGCGAAAACGAACGGAGGAGTCTTTTTTTTTTTTTTTTCGTTTTCACAATAGTTCCAAACCAAAACAACCGCGATGAAAGTGTACGCGCTCCCCAGTGATGGTCTGCCTTGTGTATCTGGCTTTTGAGGCGCAGCCCGTCTCTGAAGCAGGTTGACATCGTAATTGGTGAGAGTTCTGGTCCGGGGAAGAAATAATAGAAGAAACACAGCAACGTTTGGCTCAGTAACTGAAAGGAACTATATGAAGAGTAGAATACGAGAGAGAGGAGAGATCGTTACAAGACGTGGGAGGCAAAAGTCATGTTTACATTCAGTTATACAAGGCTAGGAGTGAGATATCAGACAAGAAAAATGTACTTTCTTTTGCTTTAGGCCAAAATCCTGCTCTAGTGCGATGTCAGAGTCAGGGGCAGGACAAATGGATGGTTTCCTTGGATGTAGGAGCAGTGTCTCTAGTCCAAGCTTCTCTCCCTTATTTTATCAGTAAGCTCAGATAATCAAATTTTAGCTTTAATCTCCTCGGACCCAAGCTCTTTCATGGCTTTAAAAATGTCTCCTTGTTGTTTGGGCTGACTGGACCTGTTGAGTGTGGAAATAAATAATTATCTTCTCACGTTATGAGAAAACTGATGTCCACATATGAGGACATTCGTTCTACATTCGGATAATGATTTGCAAAAAAAATATTTATGAAGAGCCTGAAAACAGCAGCATTTGTCCTGAGTAAAAACAAAATGAGAAACAACAATTGTGCCTCTTGGAACAATGTGTCTCATGTGAAGAGACAGGAGCAGGAGACATATATTCTACATTGAACATTTTGCATTGCTGCTGTTTTTGCTGCTGTTGTTCTTCTTCTAAAAATTTGCATTGTGGCCCAGACAACCCAAAATGTGTCGTTCACATGTGATGCCAGGTCCTAGGATCATAAGAAAACCCCTTCACCCACATGTTCTGTGTATTAACGGAGTGTGTGGGAGAGCGGACGCTGGCGGTGGGAGGGGCCAGAGGTGTGGATAGACAGCATTATGTCTGTCGGTTTACCAGGGCAGCTGTGGCTACGATTTTAGAGTCTGAAGTGAACGGTCATGTTTTTATACAGCACTTTTCCACCTTAAGGACAGTCAAAGTTGTTCAAATCAACGAACCTCTCGCTCATTCATACACCAGTGTAAGCAGAGACTGGGAGTGAGGTGGGTTAAGAAGTGTCTTGCCCAAGAACATAACGACAGCATTCATCCGTGAGAGCGGGAAATGCACCGCCGACCTGTGGGTCAGTGGACGAACACATTTTCTCTGTTGTAACGTCTGGGGGGTCAAAGATACAGACTTGAGGTAAAAGTTTGACAGAGTTTATTACAAACAAGGAAATGTGAATGTTGGTTGATGGAGCAGGAAGTAGAGAGCTGGGTTGGAGGCTGAGGTGTTCGTCCCGGTCGCGGAGGGCTGGGTCGGAGGCTGAGGCGTCCGTCCCGGTCGTGGAGAGCTGGGTCGGAGGCTGAGGCGTTCGTCTTGGTCGTGGAGAGCTGGGTCGGAGGCTGAGGCGTTCGTCCCGGTCGTGGACAGCTGGGTCGAAAGCTGAGGCGTTCGTCCCGGTCGTGGAGAGCTGGGTCGGAGGCGGATGTGCAGGGGTTGTACAAGAAACGAGATCTGACGAACAGCGAGAAAAAACAGCTGAGCGCAATGACCATAAACACAAAAACGACAAAAACTAGACTGAGCCAAGAGGAACTGTACCACGGTGGACACACGGACGATCTGGCGGCTGCAGGTGTGTAGTGGGCGGTGCCAGAGTCTCCACCCACCTCCAGATAAGGACACGGACGGGACGGCGAAAGACGGCAAAGAATCACAGGGACAGACTGGGGATCTTTACAAGTTATAAATATCAGCTTTTCTTTAGAATCAAGAACATTTCAACTTTTTTCCATAAACTTTTCATGAACAAATTTGACCTCAAAGATGCCCAAACCCCCCGCGTTAACAAAGTGAGTTTTATAGTGAGTTTTTTCCGTCAGAAAATGAGTTTTAAAACACATTTACTGTCACACGGCCAAGTACAATAGAAATGACACCGGAATTTAAAAACTTTATTCAAAACAGAAAATCTTTTTTCGCCTCTACACGAAGACGATTCTTTTCAACACTGAGCTTATTTAAAAACTCCTTCAAGTTCCAGGCGATGACTATTCCAAGTGTGTGTTTGAGTCGTGACCAAGACCTCAAAAACCAATCTTTCAATCCACGCTGCGAGCGCAAGACGGGGCTGTGGGGGAGAGCGAATGATCCGGGATTCATTAGACAAAACTGTCCAAGTGGGAAGAGCCATCCAGAAAATACTAAATCAAATTCTCTTTTTATGTCTTTTTCTAAATACACTTCGTACTCTTCCCCCCCTTTTGCAAACCGAAAAGGCTTCAACGCAAGGGGGGGGGACTTTTGTTTCTCCACCTCCACAGCGCAGCTTCCACCTCTCCACCCACACACAAATACACAGGGACCCATCCAGGTATAGAGCCTGATTGACAGCGGAGAGGCAGGAGAAAGATAGCATACACACGCAATAAGGGGGGGAAAAAAAAGAGCAGAGTGATGAGGTAGAGGAGGAAAACGAAGGAACGGAGAGAGAGGAAGGGAGGGAGAGACGACACACTTGAGATAGTGGGTGCTGCGCGGCGAAAGGAAAAGATGGAAGGAGAGAGTTAATCTGCGCGGGAACAGATTGGCTTCTCCATTTGTCTCGTCGTGTCCTTCAAGACACAACCACAAAAGAAATTAATCGACATGGTTTTGGGTGTAGCAGGTGTCCACGTTCGATTTACATGCGGAATTATAATAATGAACCCGGTGCGGCGTATATAAACATTTAGCGGTCGATATGGTCCCATTGTTCTATTTTTGGAATCTAAGGGAGACCACGGGAAGAGGTTGAAAAGATATGGGTCAATGAAACACAAGGGATTTTTGGGCTCAAAGGAAAATTGATTATTTTTGTGGCCAGAAGGGACTGTGACCTTCTGTGATAAAAGCGAAAGTAAAAAATAAAAAAAAATACACACATACGAGCTGAGCTGTTTTGTGGATTTACGAGGGTTGAGGACATTTGGTCTCGGTTTGTTCCAAATTTGGCACCGCTGCTGTTGCTATGGGCTGACGGGGCTTTGAACAGTGGAAATGTGGGCGATGTCACCACCTTTTTGAAAAACAGAAGAAGAATCCACTGTTTTTTTGTAGTTTAGTCAAGACGAAGTTCGACTTTCGCCTGAGCCTGCGCATCGAACCTTCAATATTTGACTTGTTTCATGACACGTTTGACCCGTTTCAGTGTAATTTGTTAAATGAGTTATTCTTTTTTTGAACCGGGATGTTCCAACACGTCTTATTTTCAGAGACCTGGCTCGCGACGGGACCTTTTGTGCATGTGTGGAGTGAATTTGGCAAAAAACAAGTGACAAAAAGTTGAAAAACCCCAGTCCGTGAAGTAAATATATCTCACTTACTGTCAAAACTTTAATTTAGATGAGTAATATTCTGAGTCTTTTTACTTAAATAAAGATGTTATCGCGTAAAGTGGCACTGAGGAAGTAGGAACAGTAAAGGAAACTGAAAATCTGCCAACTGGATCACTCTGTGGCTCATACCTGGACGACTTTGGGGTTACACAGACACAAATAGCGACGTAGCGATACTGGTGTCACATATTAGTGTCGATATTGAACATTTTGGTGGATCAGATATCGTTTTACAAAATATCCGTTCAGTCGATGTCCCATTTTGGTTTATAAACTTGTGTAATAAGACGATTTACTGACCCGTGTTGGCTCAAAACGTCTCACAAACGTCTTACAATATTAAACTTGTATTTTACCGACCTGTTCTGTAGATCCTTTAAATTATAAATGTCTGTGTGATCTCTCAGTCGTCCAGGTCTGATCCAGAGCAAAAGAGAAAAAAAAATCAATTCTGTAACTGGGTAAAAGGTGAAGACGTTTTGCTGCATCAGTTCTGGTCAGATCACTGCTGGACACTGGCTTATATCTGTCTGAAGGAGGCGCTAACGACACTGAAATTATAAGCAGCTGTTGTGTCCAGTTTCAGCCTTAATGGAACTATTCAAACTTTAATGCGCCTACTATTGTTCTCCTTTGTTTCGTTTGTTTGCTTTGGGTCTGAGGATGGAATTCTACATCGTCTTCACTCCTGCAACTTTTTGTCCAGTTTACAGATTTAACTTCGGGTTTTGCCTTAGATCAGACCTGCATGACTGAGGTAAAAACGCAGACATACACTGAGAGTCAACTTCATATTTTTTATAATCGTTCAAACCCCTAATGGACGCACTATTGGCTAGCACTATTGTTTTTCTTGTTTAGATTTAGGATGGAGGATGAGGATGGAGTTATAAAAAGGAGATAAATCACGTCTAACGCCTCATTCCTGTTCAAAGATGGATTGTCTTTCCAAACACAAATTGCCTCTATTTTTCTTTTTCTATAAATAACAGTTACAAGACACATTTGGACGCATTTTTTTTTTACCATTTGCTGTTTTTGTTTAAAAGAAATAAATGACATTTTCAGTATCTGTCCTTGCATTGGTTGATATCAGGGAACTGCAGATACTTAAAGCGAAAGTATCGACATCGGTATTCACCCATCCATTTTCTTCCACTTATCCGAGGCAAAGTCGTGGGGGCAGCTATCTAAGCAGGGACTCCCAGACTTCCCTCACCCCAGACACGTCCTCCAGCTCCTCCCGTGGGACCCGAAAGTGTTCCCAGAGACACAGTAGCTCCAGCGTGTCCAGGGTCCTCCCCAGGGCCTCCTACTGGTGGGACATGCCCGGAACGTCTATCTAAGGAGCCATCCAGAACCTCAGCTCCTCCTCTCGACGTGGAGGAGCAGCGGTTCTACTCCGAGCTCCTCCCGGGTGACTGAGCTCCTCACCCTCGCATCTCTACATCGACCAAAATATCAAAAACAGACAAAGCGGGATTGGTGCTTACGCTGGAGATACAGATGGACAGGAGTAAAAAAAAAAAAACGTCCTCTGAAACATTTTGAAGTCAAATCATCCAAGTCTTTCTAAGTAAATCTTACTCAGCCAAAACGCAAATTTCCGTTACAATAATATTAATTAAAAAGGTTAGAAATTCACAGATGTCAACGGAAAACACATAAAACATCAGTGAGACCGGACTGGATAAAGGCTCTGAGAAAATCACGAGGGAAGAGGCCGAGGGTCTCTTCAGGAGGATGAGGATGGACAGGAGGAAGATGAGCACATCACACTGACAGTTCATGTTGGAAAGGCCAGATTGAGAAGGTTTGGGTTGTAACGGAGGGAGGGCAGCCTGTGTAATGTGGGTGGAAAGATGTCTCGATTTGCCCTGCCCTGGGAAAGTCTGAACCAACGATTTAAGAATGCAGCGGGAAAGAACATGAGGTTAGCCGGTGTGACAGATAAGGAGGAAGACGAGGAAGACGACGGGGTAAGATGAAAAATAGATTTGTTGAATAAAACTGCCAAAAGGTAAAAAGCAACACCACATTTTTATACGCTAGTTTTTCCAGCGTAGCACGTATCAAGGGCGGTGACGCGTTAGCTGTTTTGTCAGGTGCGTAAAATGGACAATGGAACGTTTGCTGTACGTGTTAGCCTGCCGCTACCTGTTAGCGTGTGCTGCATGTGACCTGGTTTGTTGACCCATTAATACTGTCCCAGTACTGTTCACCTGGATTACTCACAGTTGTCTGATTCGTGCAGCTCGGACAAAGCCAACGCGCGGCGGTATCTGCAGAGCCGATCGGTGAAAAAGCAGCTACTACCTCTGCAAAACCACAGCTCCGGGTTTAACGTGAGGCGGTAAACTGGGGTCATGTGATCAAAACAATTCCGTATATGTACATTTAATACACGTTAGACCAGGGGTGTCCAAACTTTTTGCACAGAGGGCCAGATTTGGTGAGGTGAAAAGCTGCGGGGGCCGAACATTCACCCTGATCATTCTTTGAACCATTAATATTAAATGCACATGAACACTTTCTGTGAGGTTGCAATAGGTTAGAAAAGGTGAAATAGGTTTAAACTTTGCTGGAGGACAGGTCAGAAATCAATGGTGTAATGTTCTATGGTGAGTATCTCTGTAATAACCGGGTCTATCTGCATGAAACAAAGACTGGCGTAAAGTTTAGCATCGTCTCTCTCAACATAAATGCATTTTTTTCCACATTAGCTTCAGAAATTGGTGCAATTTGCCAACCCCAGAGGTGCAATTGTTGCCAGATAGACCTTACAATAGATATGGCAAATTTGCGGCGTCATTCCCCAACAAGGAGCTCGGTCACACAGGAGGAGCTCAGGTTAGAGTCGCTGCTCCTCCATGTCGAGAGAAGCAGCTGAGGTGGCTCGAGCATCAGTTTCGGATGTCTCCTCGCATGTCCCACATGGAAGGAGGCTCCAGGAAAGACAAAGAACACGCTGGAGGAACTGTGCTTCTCAGCTGGACTGGGAACGCCTTGGGGTACCACCGGACGAGCTGGAGGACGTGTCTGGGGGTGAGGGAAGTCTGGGAGTCCCTGTTTAGAGCTGCCCCCATGACCCAGGCCTGGATAAGAGGAAGAAAATGGATGGATCGTTCCCTAACAGGACATGATAAGGTTCAATATTTGTATCTATCTATCTATCTATCTATCTATCTATCTATCTATCTATCTATTTTTTTATCTATTTTTTTCACTTATTTATTTATTTTTATTTATCATTTTTTATTATTATTTTTATTTTATTTATTTATACATGTATTTATTATTATTATTATTATTATTATTATTATTATTATTATTATTATTATTATTATTATTATTATTATTATTATTATTATTATTATATTTTTTAAATTATTTTTATTTTTTTTCTTTATTTATTTGTTTGTAAAGAGACTAAATGGACACCCGTACAATTCCCAAACCTTCAAACATTTGGCTACTTCTTCTAAAAAACATCACACCCAAAGACATAAAGGCCTTGTCTCCATCTGAAATCATGACATAATCAAATCCTAAAACAGACTTAAAGAACACACACCTTTGTGCTTGTGTCTATCGTTACAATCTATGACTTTTCTCATTTACCCCTTTGTCCGAACCAGCTGTAAAATGCAAAGAAATAAAAATCTCACACGATCATTTCCACAACGAGACCAAACTGTGCCCAAACTTTGGTCTCGCGAGATCTTTCCACGAGATCTTACCCCATCCCTCACAAATCCCGTTCAGTGAAGTCTAAGTAATGTTTCTTTTCAAGGTTTCCCAAAGCTCTCGTCTCGTCCATCGGCCAATCACGTCGTGCGTTTGATTTGGTGAATGTGGCGTTTCTAAGGTCACCACAGTTTGTAGAAAATCAGCACAAACAGAATATTCCGAGGTCATGCTGAGTGTTTTGGAGCTTTTGTTGATTTGGCGCAGCATCCTCGTGTTTCCAAAATGCACAAATTGAGTGCAATTTCACGGAGCACGTTTTCCCTAAATCAGAATGAAGTTTTAACCAGAGAAATGTTGAACTTGTTCCAAAGCGTGACCGAATTCTGATGTAAATGTATCACCCAAAACAGAAATAATGAAAACGCGAAGAAACGGCTTTAGGTTCTGTCAGTTTTTATCTTTTTTTATGCATCTATTTATTTTCTTTTGCTTATCCGGGGCTGGGTCGCGGGGGCAGCAGTCTAAGGAGGGACTCACAGACTTCCCACTCCCCAGACACTTCCTCCAGTTCGTCCGGTGGGACTCCAAAGCACTCGCAGACCAGCCGAGAAACACAGTCCCTCTTTTTTTTGGCTTTAACAAAACTGAAACTGTTCCAAAGTCTATCCAACACCTCACTGTTTGCATGCTTTTATTTTATTATTTATTATTTATTTATTATATTTGATTTATGTATGTATGTATTTATTAATTATTATTTATTTATTATATTTGATTTATGTATTTATTTATTTATTTAATATTATTTATTTATTATATTTTATTTATTTTGTAATATTTTATTTATTTATTATATTTTATTTATTTATTATATATTTTTATTTCGTTATTTTTACATTTATTTATTTATTATTATTCATGTTTTGTTTTTGTTTTTTTTGTTTTTTTTATGTGGGACTATATCCCTGAAGAAGTCTGCCAAAATTCATAAAAAACATATTTAACGTAGACTGTTAATACAAAAGGATGTAGCTAACCTGCTAGCCGCCGCGATCCAAACAGGAAGTCATCATGGACGCACTTCCATCATCATTTTGGTCTTAAATGTTCGTATTAACCCGCTCTACATGATCCTGGGGTTTTTATTTCGCAATTTTGCTCCGTAAATCAAAATATGAACATGAATAACAGACAAATCAGGCGTCTTCTTTCCCCGAGGTCACTTCTGTTAGCGTTAGCAACAGGTTTGATTGACAGCGTTTTGTTTCGTTGCTATGATACTTGCAATTCCTCCGCTCCAAATTGACCGGAGCTGAACGCTGTGGTTGTGGGTGACGTCGCACTTCTTCGACAACGTTTTTACACACGCCGCCGCCATAAACCGCCATAAACCGCCATAAACCGTGCCCTTTGCGTTGTTAATACAAGCAGTTTAAGCGATTATAGTCCACAGATATAATCAAAAACGCAGCGATTACACAGTAGAGCCGTTTTCCGCATTAGCCTCCAAACGTGCGGCCGATCCTAATGAACGCACGTCTCCATCGCACAAACACGGGACGGTTTGATTGACGGCGCACGTTCTGTTAATCATTACTTTCCCTCTGACCGTCGCTGTAAGAGCGTCTGATCTCATTTGGGCCGACCCTGTTAGCCACGCGCGCCGCTAATGTGTTTTGATAGCTCCTAAACGGCGTCTCGAGGAGGTAGAGCTTTGATTCACACAGGCAGAAGTCGCCGTTTCAAATGAATAGAAGCAGAGACGGGTGTGTAAACGTGTCAGTGTTTTTTTCTGAAGCTGTGAGTCGTAATGGGGAGATGTTTGTTGTGTCTTTTCTTTAAAACTGTCCAAAAGTTTAAATAAAGTTTCTACGTTTATATTGTCTCTTCTTCTTCGTTTTCTGACTTACATTTCTTCACCTTCGCCTTTGACCTTTCCCCTCCGTCCTCACGTTTAACTAGGACATGACAGAAATAAACACACACACGCAACTGAAATAAACACACACACAACTGAAATAAACACACACACAGCTGAAATAAACACACAACACTGAAATAAAACACAAACACTATTATAATATATAATAATATATAATATTATATAATATTATAAAAGTGAAATAAAAACCCCAGGATCATGTGGAGGGTTAATCTGAACATTTAAGACCAAAATGAGTCTGAAGCAGCAGAGACAGAGAGAGGAGCCACAGTTTTACTATAGAAAGTGAATTGGAGCCAGAGTCGATGGAGCAGGAAGTGCGCTCATGATCACTTCCTGTTTGGAACGTGGTGGTTAGCAGGTTAGCTACGTCCATTTATAATATAAAGGGCCGTCAAACTCATTTTCACAGAGGGCCACATCAACAAAATGGTCGCTCTCAAAGGGCCAGATGTAACTGTAAAATAAATGTCACTAAATGTAACCAAAAGTAAGGTAAAATAAATGTTTTTAATCTTGTTAACAAACCATTTCTATTGTTATTACTTATTCAAATTACAAATATTGCAGATGGATTTGCAAAGACATGAAAAAAATGTCTGTGTAACTGTGTATCTAATGATAAAGTGACATTTTAAAAAAGTCATATCTTTTAATTTACTTTGTCACGGATCACAGAAAATGACATGGCGGGCCACATTTGGCCCACGGGCCTTGAGTTTGACACATGTGATTTGTATAAACGGTCTATTAAAGAAGAAGTGGATCAAAACGAGTGATTATCCTGTTATTATATACACACATACACATATACATTATATTACACCAGTTAGCAGTGGTGGAAGGTGGCAAAGTACAAGTAGTAAAGTACTTCAGTTAAGTACATTTTACAGTGGGTACTTTTTACTTTTACTTGAGTACATTCAAGAGCAGTATCTGTACTTTCTACTGCACTACATTTTTGACCAGAACTGAAAAGTAAAAAGTACTTTTCATATGATCTGAGGGTTTTTTTTACCATGTTCGTGGAAACATCCTGACTAAAGTTTTCGAGTTCAAGCTTCGGCTTTGAGCAAAACTAAAATAAAAACACAAAATTCAGAAGAAAAGTTAAGAAATTGATTCATATTGTTACAGCGACTAAAATAAGTTTGAAATTTGAATCAATATCTCTACATTTACACTTTGACAAATGAACAACACTTACTTTTTACTCTTAAAGTTCATTTTTAAACAGGGACTTAAATACTTTTACTTTTTTACCTCTGTTTCAAGTAACAAACCTGAGTACTTCACCCTCCGCTGCACATTATTAAAACTGCAAATTGCTACTGTAAAAACTCATTATTTTCGAGCGAGGCCCTGACAGTTAAATCCTAATTCAATCTCCTGCTATTACGCCAAAGTACTTCACATATGGAACATTTTTTCAAACTCCCCAACGCTGTTCACATCCTTAAAGACTCTACAGAAACACGCTTTTGTCTTAAGTAAAACATCTCCCACAAAACAATCTCGCGGTCTGATCCTTTTGCAATTAAACTCCGCTTAAACTCTGCCTTTGAATATAACACGTCTGTCGTAAACGGATTTAGACGCAGCTCGCCGGAGTAAACAAACCAGCTCTAAAACTGTCAGAGCCCGTGACAAAGGCCCGAGCGAAGGATCCCGTCCGCTTCCCCATTCTTAAAAAATCCGCTCATAAGTGAATCAGCTCCTTAATCTCCGCGGCGGTTTGATGTATGGCTGCGTTTACCGGAGGAGACAATCACTAGAGACGGACTTTGCTTTACAGAGCTGTTCCTGTCTAATGACCACGGGATTTTTTTGTTTTTTTTGTTTTGTTTTGGGAAAATAAACGGCGTTTTCGTGCTTACGCCTGAGTTTAAGGGATTACCGACCTTGAAGCGGTAATGTGAACCGTGCGTCAAAGTCCTGCCCCTCGTCGTCATCGGGACGGAGGGGATTTGTCACGTGCAAAACGACGACCCCTCTGTGACCTGTGGGTTTTGACAGACCGCATTTTAGAAAATCAGATCAGTTATGGAGCAGAGACTGTACGAAGAAGTGGACTGAGTGAGCGTGACGTCAACCGCAGCCAAATGAAGCTAATCGAGGCTAGCAGTTATAGCGGCGAATTTGGAGTCGAGTTCCGTATTTGGGAGTCTGATCGTGAGTATCGTAGCAACCAAAGAGCCAATCCGGAGCGAGGCTGTTGAAGGTGAACCCGCCCTTCTTGTCCACACCTCTGGTTTAGCAGGAAGCGGGCACTTAGCAACGCTGTCAATCAAACCTGTTGCTAACGAGAGCGACTTCGAGGGAAAGAAGACGCCTGATTTGTCTGTCCCTTTAAGGACTGAGCACATTATAGACCATTACAGCTCGAGTAGACTTTTATTCTTTTTTTTAGCCGTAGAAATCAGGTTAAAGGAAGTATCAGCATGTACTTTGGCCTTTTTTCCTTTGACACATCGAATAACTGACTGGGAGAATCCCGGCAGCATCTTCGCTCTGATTGGTCGTCTTCGAGGGCGACGTAAGCACATTACCGTAATGACAGTGACGTATTTAAAGAGCCTCATGCCTCTGCTTTGAGACGCCGTTTGAATTTACATGAAGCACGATTTGTTGCGGAGTTACGGTAACGGAAAATTGATAACTGCGTTTATTGGCGACGATAGCATCCACCGCTAACGGACAAAATAGCGAAAACCACAGGATCATGTAGAGCAGGTTGATACGAACATTTAAGACCAAAATGACGAGTCTGACAGCAGCAGGTACAGAGAGAGGTTTTTCAATAGAAACAAAAAATAAACTCAAAATAAAAAAAATAAATAAATAAATAGCAAAAAAAAAAAAAAAACTCAAAATAACTAAAACAAAAACTTAAAATAACAAAAAAAATAAATAAATAAATAAAAAATCTAAATAAACTCAAAATAACTTAGAAAAACCCCCAAACAAAAAAAAACAACAAAAAATAAATAAATAAATAAATAAATCAAAATAAACTCAAAATACAAAAAAAAAAAAAAAAATCTAAAGAAACTCAAAATGACTTTAAAAAAAAAAGAACCCCAGGATCATGTAGAGCGGGTTAATATGAACATTTAAGACCAAAATGACGATGATCACTTCTATTTG
The DNA here is from genome assembly GCF_009829125.3 of Periophthalmus magnuspinnatus. Lineage (NCBI taxonomy): Eukaryota > Metazoa > Chordata > Actinopteri > Gobiiformes > Gobiidae > Periophthalmus > Periophthalmus magnuspinnatus. Next base: position 2,295,700 of record NC_047135.1, on the reverse strand, counting down.
GAACGCAGCAGCTAGCAGGTTAGCTATGTCCGATTCCAGCTTCCACAAATGATTACTGTCATTATGTCCTTGGGCAAGACACTTAACCCCCTTGCCCAGTGTCTGTGTGCACTGGTGTATGAATGTGTGAGTGTTTCTTTGGTATAAAGTGCTACGAGTGTCTTGAAGGTGGAAAAACGCTGTATAAAAATGTTATCTCTTAACCTTTGGCGTTGTGGCTTTGCTTCCTGGCCATATCTATTTGTCTAAAATAAAAAGCATTTGGGCCAGAAAGAAAAACAAAAACAAAACAAAACAAAAAACATTGGATCAGCCTTTATCTATCGTCCAAAATAAATCAGTTATTTCTCATTCACTCCTTTCATTTTCATTCATGATTTCTCTGCACGAGTCTGGACTTACATAACCTCAGGGTCAGAGATAATTCACAACCACACACCCCCTCCACCCTCCACCTCCTCCCTCCACCTCCACCCTCCACCTCCTCTCTCCATACTCGATAACACAGCTCTGGATCCTGCTAAAAGGACTGTTTTTTTTTTCACCGGAGGCAGAAAGCGTCACTAATTTTAAACCATGTCAGTCCATATCGACATGTGTAACGTGAGCTATTCGTCATCTTCTACATTTACCCCATTATCAGACAGAGACCACCACAAATGCCCCTCGTCACGGTCCCGGCGTGTGCGAGGAACCAGACCAGACACGCGAGACTCCGACCCAAGTCCGAGGTAGGACCTAATCAGGAAAACCATGTATAAATCTGCCTTTTTATCAAGTTTACTTTACAAACACTTGGAGGTACACTGTTTTCTTGCAATGCCGATTATCGCGTCGACCAATGTTTTTGCAATATATTATACAGCCTTAATTTAATGCCATACTGTGGAACATTCAAAGGAATAACATCTCCATAAACAGTCACTGCACATGTCGACCTGCAGCTTCACATGGAGGTTTTTTGGTTGTTTTTTTTGTGTTGTAATTGTTCTGTAAGACGCAGGAAGTCCATCAGTGTAGATGTACGTCACTGCCAATTCATGTTTTTTTTTTAATGGTACAGTAGTTTTTAAATATTAACGATCTAAACATAAAACTTTGAAATCCTTTAGTTCAGCAGTACTTGTTTTTTTTTTTCTAATTTAAACATCGGCTACATCCATAGACTGTTTATATAAATGGACATAGCTAACCTGCTAGCTACCGTGTTTCAAATAGGAAGTGATCATGGGAGCACTTCCAGCTTCATTGACTCTGGCTGCAATTCACTTTCTATTGAAAAACTGTCTCCTCTCTCTGTACCTGCTGCTGTCAGACTCTTCATTTTAGTTTTAAATGTTCGTATTAACCCTCTACATGATCCTGGAGTTTTTGAGTTTGACTTTTCTTTTTTCCATTTTTTTTTTAGTTAGTTTGATTTATTTATTATTTTTTTTGTTATTTTGAGTTTTTTTTACTTTTATTTTGAGCTTTTTTATTATTTATTTATTTTTAGTTATATTGAGTTAATTATTTTTGATTTTTTTTAGATTTTTTTTTGTTATTTAGAGTTTATTTATTTTACTTTTATTTTGAGTTTTGTTTTTTTTTTTGTTATTTTGAGTTAATTATTTTAGACTTTTTTTTTTGTTATTTGGAGTTTATTATTATTTTTTTTGTGTCCCCTCTCTGTATAACTGCTGCTGTCAGACTCATCATTTTGGTCTTAAATGTTCGTATTAACTCGCTCTCTCGGTGCCGACGGGAAGAGGCGTTACCTTCAACACCCTCGCTCCTGATTGGCTCTTTGGTTGCTATGATACTCACGATCAGAATCCCAAACCTGGAACTCAACTCCAAATTCTTTCGACTGAAGCTGAACACTGTGGGTGACTCTTCGTCCTCTTCTTTATCCAGTCTGTGTTTTCACTTTAGTCTGGCGTCTCCTCGGTGAAACGCTCGTCCTGCGCTGGTTCATCTGCAGTCGGAGCGTTTCCATTCTGCCTAAAGGGGATTAATAATGATGCCGGCCATTATAATTTGTTCCTCCCAAATTCGTCATGTCTGTGCGCAGCGATGCCCATTGTTGTGGAACTACACTAGCATCTACTCCATCAATCAGCATTAGCTTAGCGCTACTTCCCCCGCGGCTAGTCGAGAGAAAAGCTAATTACGTGCAGGTATGGAGAAAATGCACACATCTGGACCGTTCTGAGAGGATAAACTGGGAAAAACAAGCTAATTCCCATAGCCACATTATGCTAGTCCTTGTACTGTTGTGTTGGTTATAATTGGTGTTTTCTTCTCCTTTCTGAATATCTATGAGAACTAGCATAGCGCTTGACCATTTATATGCGTCTTCCATCGCCTGGTAAATTAATAATGCCTTAATTTGTAGACTGCCCAAGGTGATGCTCATAAATTAACAGATAAAACGCTACCGCCATATTTAAACGCCGCTGTCATAAAGTGTTAGCAACAGATGCAAATTAGCATCAGGGAAGTTAAATGTAGTTTATACATGCTCTATTTAACAATGTAAAAGTGGAATATTTACAGAGGCAGATCCAAACACAATATAAAAAAAAAAAAAAAAAAAACAGGGCATGAACGTCAAGGCAAAGCAGGTTTATTTGTAAAGTATAATTGGTGTTTTACAAGACATTACAAAACAAATGAAAACATAAAATAATCATCATAAATTAAAGATTAAAAGAGAAGAGGAAGAATAAAAAAGTCACATGCAGCTAAACAGAATCATCTGAGTCTGGATTTAAACATCATCAAAGTCGAGGCCTGAGTCACATCTTCAGGAAGAGAGAGAACCTGAACAAAACTCAAACACTGATTCAACATGTTTAGTCCTGGTTTAGTCCTGGTTTAGTCCTTGTTTAGTCCTGGTTTAGTCCTGCTTTAGTCCTGGTTTAGTCCTGCTTTAGTCCTGCTTTAGTCCTGATTTAGTCCTGGTTTAGTCCTGGTTTAGTCCTGGTTTAGTCCTGGTTTAGTCCTGGTTTAGTCCTCCTCATGTGAGATGGTTCTTGTGGCTCATGTGGGAGATGTTCTTTGGTGCTGGTCCATGGAGAGACTTGTTCACACTGAGCTGCTTTAAAGTCTCTGAGCCACAGGAGCCAGAGACCTGAGCCACAGGACACATGTGTGAAGTACTTCCTGGTTCTAGTCCTGACCCGAGCAGCAGTGTTCTGGATGTTCTGGATGTTCTGTTATGTCTTAAGGCTCGTTTGGAGAGGCCATCTCAGAGTTATATTTTACCCTGAAGTGGCTCTTCGCTCTGGCTCTTCGCTCTGGCTCTTCGCTCTGGCTCTTCGCTCTGGCTCTCTGGACCGTGGCTTCCCCAGACCAGTCACCGCAGACACACTGTCCTCCAGCTCTAAACACAACACTTCAAAAATCACTCAAACCAACAGCTTAAAATCTGCCAGCTCCATCCCAGCCTCTTCTTCTAAACATAGATTGGATTATTTCTTTAAAGGATTCTTATGGAACTTTCCCTGCCCCGTACACAGTATTATCTTAAACTTCATTACCGTAGACTGTATTTATAAATGGACACAGTAGAAAGTTTGTGCTCGGGTTTTTCTCAAGCAAAATGAAAATAGCAAAAGTGATAATTCAAAAGTGGAAATAAACAACTTCATAAATTATAAACCAATTTCACTGTTGCTTCAGTTCTTAAACATTCTAGAAAAAATATTCATTCTTCAGAGCAAAAAGAACCACTTCTACGGCAATAATTGAAGCAGTAGAAGAAATTACCAATGCAGAAACACACTGTTGGTATCTTTATTGATCTGAAAAAAAGCTTTTGAAACAATTAATCATTCAATCCTGCTAAATAAATTTGAAATATCTGGAATCAGAGGAGGAGCTGAGGAAATATTACTTAAAAAGATGAGTTTAGCACATTAAAACGGGAGAATACTCATCTGAATACCTTGGCATTGCTTGTGGGGTTCCCCAGGGGGCAATGTTGGGGCCCATACTTTTCAATCTTTTTATAAATGATATATTTAATCTATCACATTCATTAAAACTAATTCCTTTTGCTGATGACACTGACATTTTTATAGTAGTTTAGATTATAATGAGCTTGTAGACAATGAGTGTGGAATTAAATAAAATAAACAATGGAGGGATACAAATAAACATCATTAACGTCATTAAATCTAAGTAAAACCAAAGTTATGACCTTTGGTGACCATAAAACCAACCCAGAACTACAAATAAATATTGAGTCTGTGCAAAATGAAAATGGGTTTGAGAATAAATTCCTAGGACAAAATTATGGACAGCAAATTATCATGGAAAACCACATCCGGTAGATAAAAGCTAAGATAGCCAAAAGACTCACAATAATAAATAAAGCAAAACAATATCTTGATCACGATGTTTTCTGTACATTTTACTTCTCAATGCTTCTCCCTTACTTCACGTATTTTGTTGAAATATGGAGAAATAATCACCAACGCTCAACTAACCCGTTATTTTTATTGCAAATATGAGCGGCACGGATCATTTAAATGGTTTGTTTTCTAGAACATACTCACAACTCATTTGCCAAAGTGCCCTTAAATGCGCAGTTCGAACGGTGCATTTAAGGGCTTACGTGACTTCCGCTACGACAAGTGCGGCCGAAAATGTGCTGTGCTTTTCCATGAAGATCAACCGTAGCCGAAGCGTGCACTATCCCATCATGCACCACGCCTACGCAAAAAAGAGACGAAAATGGAGCACGCTACGCAATACACGTTCAAATGTAAGTACTGGTTTACGTCACCTACAACAGAGCGACATGAAACTGTTCAAATGTGAGTAAAGATCTGTATGAGGCGACTCTCAGTGAAGAATTTGTGTTTACAGTAATCGCTGTGTAACTGACGAAACGGAATTATCCCTTACACTTATATATTTGTGTAGCTATCCTAATGTTTAATATTCATCCTTATTTAAGAATTCTTTTTCTCTTTTGGGAGCGGTGGGCACATATTCACCGGGGAATAATATTTTTATTTTGAGGGTTGTTGTTTGTTTTTGTTTTTTTTAGTTATCTTGAGTTTATTTTATTTTTTTATTTTTTTATTTTTTGTTATTTTGAGTTTATTTTTTTGTTTTTTTTTAACTTTTATTTTGAGGGTTTTTTTTGTTATTTTGAGTTTGGTTTTTTACTTTTATTTTGAGCATTTTTTAATGTTTTTTTTTGTTATCTTGAGTTTATTTTTGATTTTTTTTTTTTTTTTTTTTGTTATTTTGAGTTTTTTTCCTTTTATTTTTCAGGTTTTTTTTTGTTATTTTGAGTTTTTTTACTTTTATTTGGAGTTTTTTTGTTTGTTTGTTGTTGTTTTTTTGTTATCTTGAGTTAATTATTTTCGATTTTTTCGTTAATGATGGTGACAAATTCTCCTCAAGCGCACAGACAGCGGTTGAAGTACGCTCCGTGTTACATTTCGGCACAAAGGCGACTACACGGAGGAGTACCCTTCAAACGTTACATCGCAGGGTACTTCAAACGGTGCATTTGGCGAATTGCAACACGGCCTTAGTCTACTTCTTTACAGCCTGTGGTCTTGAGACGCGACGGAGGACACGGGGACCAGACTCAAATGAATCTGCACTGAAAACACAAAGAGAGATCATCTGGATTTGCCAAGCGACCAAAACATAAACACAAACGAAACAATGGGGTAGTAGCAGACTTCACCCGCCAGATCTGTGCTCGTTCCCCTTCAATCCGGCCAGACCTGCTCAATCAATTACAGAGCTCATCTAATTACACCACATGTCAATACCTCATCCCAATTAAAGCAGAACTCCGGCCTGTCCAGCGTCTGCCCGGCCTCTGCTTCCTATCGATCCTCCGCTAATGCCAACATTTGCCCAGCGCCGGCGAGTACGGCTGCTTCCATACATCGCCCGCCTGTCAGTCAACAAGTGGCATAATCAAGTCGGCGTTATTATGCGAGAGCCGAGCCAAGTGCATCCAAACTACTTCACTTCTGCAGACAATTGATCAAAGATGTCCGCCTCGTGCCGCAGTGAGGAGAGGGGACTTTTCAGATCTATGGGTAAACGGATTGGGTTTGTCTGCATCTCTGAGGAACAGGCCTGTAGACAAAAGCATGTCCAATTGGTGTCCTGGCATCGGGGCTAAGCTGTGAGCCAATGGAAAATAGCACAATGATTTTGGAGGGCTGTCAGGACTTCCTCTCCCAACACTTCATTTTGTTTCTGCTGCAGGACGAGAAGCAACTGTGTTTTCTTTAGTAAAAACACAACCTTATTTCAGATATTTGTAGTGGTGGAAGGAAACGGAGTGTTGTCTTTTTAGGTACCTGTACTTCTGTCCTGGTTTAGTCCTGGTTCAGTCCTGGTTCAGTCTTGGTTCAGACCTGGTACGTTTTACAGTGGTACTTTTTACTTTTACTTCAGTACATTTGAGAGCAGTATTTGTACTTTCTACTCCACTACATTTTTCAACAGGACTGAAAAGTAAAAAGTATTTTCGTATGAGTTGAGGGGTTATTTTTACCATGTTCGTGGAAACATCCTGACTAAAGTTTAACAGTTCAGGCTTTGGCTTTGAGCGAAAAACAAAAATAAATACACAAAATTCAGAAGAAAAATTATGATTTGTATCGTTACCGAATCAACATCTCTACATTTACACTTTAACAGATGATGAAATACTTTTACTTTGACTCTCCATCCATCTATTTTCTTCCATTTTCCAGTCATTTTTCAGTCTAAGCAGGGACTCCCAGACTTCCCTCACCCCAGACACGTCCTCCAGCTTCTCCAGTGGGACCCCAAGGCGTTCCCAGTCCAGCCGACGAGAGACATAGTCCCTCCAGCGTGTCCTAGATCTTCCGCTGGGCCTCCTCACAACGGGACATGCCCAGAACACCTCTCCAGAGAAGCATCCGGAACAGATCAGCCGCTCCTCTCGACGTGGAGGAGCAGCGGCTCTACTCCGAGCTCCTCCCGTGTGACCGAGCTCCTCACTCTGTCTCTCAGGGAGCGCCCAGACACCCAGCGGAGGAGACTAATTTTGCACACTTTGACTCTTTGCGTACATTTTTAAACAGGGACTTAAATACTTTTTCTTGAGTAACTTTTTACTTCTATATCTGTACTACAACTGAGTACTTCACCCAACACTGAATATCGTGTCATCAAGACTGTAAGTGTAAGATTACAAACCCAACGACCTCGTGTTCGCGGTTGTTGTGACAGAAGGCGACTTTCTGTTCGAGTCTGTTTCTTTTATGCTTCGCTCAAATGCTCGATCTGTAGAGAACGTTTAAAATTCTAATAAAAATTTGTTTGTTTATTATTTAATGAAGGGACAATGCATATTAAGAACAGAGGCATGAGGAACGAATCCCACACCTGTAAATATGCAGGATTATAGCCAGTGCTAATTTTCATCCTTTGTCCCTTGCTAGAAAAAAAACAAACAAAAAAACACCCAGCCACACCACAGCTTATAAAAACAATAAGTAGAAAATACAAAGTACAAAATACAAACCCTCTTTCATATCTTAAAACTCATCCATAGACCACTGCCCTCAGATCACCAGATCTCACAAACTTACAGTACATACATTCACAATACAGTCCACTCATACACCACATCCACCTATAATCACATCCTACACCTTAATAAGATAAACATTATACATTCATGAGAAAATACATTTCAATACTATACAACTTACATTACAATTCTATATACAGTACATGTACAATAAAGTAGACAAAACACAGCATTACCACTAAAATCCATTCAAGTTAGTGATTATGTGGACAAGTTTGATTGTCTAACATAATCTTTTAATTCTAATGTTTGCTGTTAATATTTACCATCTAAGGTCGTTTCCTCGTCACAAACGGACCTGGAGTTGTGTTTTTTTTGTTTAATTCGCGCATGTTTAACTCACAAAAGCTGCATATTCTTCTCTCAAACTGAAAACACTCTGTTCCACCTTGTGATGTCATCAAGTGGTGATACAGGAAGCGCTTTTAAACTCCACACACCTTCATTTCTAGAATCATTTGGATCATTTAAGTCCAGGAGGAGCTAAAAAAACTACCACCACCGCAGACTAATAATAAAGTGTTACTCAAACATGTGTGAATGAAACAAAACACAACACAACACAACACAACACTACTCCGTTTCTTTCTACAGTCCGCGGTAGTGAAGCGTCTGGGGAGCTGTGCGACAGGTGGAGTCGCTGATACAAACGCTCTTCTTGGCCTCGCTGTTTCTTGTCTCTCCCACAACAACAATGAGCTTTTTATAGTTTTGTACAAGCACCGGCGTTACTCAATCACAGGTGTGAGTCAGTGTGGGTAAATGTGTCACTCTGTTCACTGCTGGAAGAAGTACAGTTGTGCGTCGCTGGATCGCGGTTCACCTTTCGCAGTCATGTTATGTTCTGCGTCCTGATTGGCTGTTGGACTGTAGACCATTGTGTCCTGCGTCCTGATTGGCTGTTGGACTGTAGACCATTGTGTCCTGCGTCCTGATTGGCTGTTGGACTGTAGACCATTGTGTCGTGCGTCCTGATTGGCTGTTGGACTGTAGACCATTGTCCATCAGTCTCCTCCGTGCCGTGTCTCCTGTCCAGTACAGAATGTGTTCAGACAAATTTACATAAACGTTGGATCTCAGTGTGACTCTGAAGTGCTGTACGTTTGCGATTTGTTTTCTCCACCGACAAAACCCACAATGTCGATGAAACGTTCTGCACCGACAAAGACGCCGACGAAGGTTTGAACTTTGAGAGAGTTTAAACGAGAGAGAAATGTGAGAAAATGTTAACGCCTGTGTGAGAAAAGTGTATAAAGTGTGTGGTGAGGGGTTTTACAGACAAAAACAGAGAATAATGTAAAAAATAAAGCTGATACTTCACGGATTTCGAGAGACGAGAGACCACTGTACTCCGTTTTCTTACTGAAGTAAAAGTACAGATACTGGAGTAAAAAAAAAAAAAAAAAACTCAGGTAAAAGTAAAAGTATCACCTGAAAAATCTACTTAAGTAAAAGTATTAAAGTACCTGTTTAAAAATGAACTTAAACAGTAAAAAGTACACATTTTTTGCGGAGATTTTGAGTCGCATAAAGCTTAAAATGTTGTGATTTTGATAAAGATTTGAGCTGAATTTTGTTCTACCGAAACAATTAAATCGATCGTTTTTTTCTATCTATTTTTATTTGTATATTTTAGTTTTTGCTCAAATTTCAAACGTGTTAAAAATAAACCTTCAGACTTATTTTACTAGATTCATTTCCAGACGGATGTTTAGTTTGTTTGACAGTTTGTTCTGCTCACTAGCGCCTCACAGTGGTCACATGATGTCGCTGTGACGTGTCCGTTCAGCTGGTTTAAACAGGTTTTGTCGCTGTTTTTCTATCAGTGGAGACAGGACGACAGCGCCACCTGCAGGCCGACTTCTTAAGGACAGTATCTCAGGTGTGCGACAGTGAAAAGGCCCCTCGTCCTGGTTTAAAGTCCTGCCTAAACCTAAACCAACTAAACATTGGTCTGAAAAATAATCGAATAATCCGTTGTGCGTCTTTTGCAAAGTGGGACCAGCACGAACCAGCGCAGGCGACATTTAAAATCTGCTCTTATGAAATTAGAAACATTTGAAAAGGTACAATAAATGTTTTCTTCTGCGGTGAAAGCAAAAGAGAGAGTGAATTACACTTACTGTTCATCACAGTTTTAGCCCTTGGTATTAATGGGTTTCAGGTTCTTCCTCATGAGTATTTTGAGGACAGTTCACTATTCAAAAGATTTAATATGTTGTTTTGAAGTGCTGATCGCTATGGCAACGGTGATTCGTTTTCATCCATTTAAAATTTTTGGATAGAGGGTGTATACGTCACACAAAATGGATTCTTGTGAGGTTTAAATTATGTTCTAATGCTGTTTCCTCCTCAAAAACAGACCTGGAGTTGTGTCTGTAACATCTCCAAAGCTCAAAATGCTCTGTTCCACATTGTGATGTCATCAAGTGGTAGTTTTTTCAAGTTAACATCTCCTTTCACCTTCAGTTCAGTAGAGAGAAGTGGCAATTCCAGCGGCTGAAATGATACAAATGATTCTAGAAATGAAGGTGTGTGGAGTTTAAAAACACAGCAGAGCACTTCCTGTATTACCACATGATGACATCATGAGGTGGAACAGAGTGTTTTTGAAAGTGTTTGAGAGACAAACTCAGCCTAAATCTGCAGGGTTTGTGTTAAACATGTGTGAATGAAACAAAACATGACATCACAAGGTGGAAGGTGTTTAGGCTGAGTTCTTCTCTCAAACTGAAAACGCTCTGTTCCACCTCGTGATGTCATCATGTGGTGATACAGGAAGTGCTCCACTGTGTTTTTAAACTCCACACACCTTCATTACTAGAATCATTTGGATCATTTCAGCCGCTGGAATTGCCACTTATCTCGACTGAACTAAAGGTAAAAGGAACTGTTAATGTGAAAACTACCACTTGATGACATCACAAGGTGGAACAGAGCGTTTTGAGCTTTGGAGATGTGACAGACACAACACCAGGTCTGTTTTTGAGAAGGAAACATCATTAGAACATGATTTAAACCTCACGAGAGTCCATTTTGTGTAATATTGGACCTTTAAACTACTATAATGTATTACCACATGATGACATCACAAGGTGGAACAGAGTGTTTTCCTTTTACTAAAACTCTAAATATGCAGGTGTGTTTGTGTGTTAAACATGTGTGAATGAAACAAAAAAAAACACAACTCCAGGTCTGTTTGTGATGAGGAAAAACATTAGAACGTAAAAATTGCCCTTTAAACACAAATAAAGCCATACAGTGTAATTTTATATTTATTTTACATTTATTTCCTGGTTGCGCTTCAGGCTTGAGATCTGCACGGAGACGACCTTGTGACTCCTGACAACGAGAATAACTTTAACATACATGTTTCTGTAATGATCAAAGGCAGATCTGTGGGGGCAGTGGAAACATGTGAAGCTTCAGACGCAGAAGAAGAAGAAGAAGAAGAAGAAGAAGAAGAAGAAGAAAAAGAAGAAGAAGCATCGCCTCAGCATCTTCTTCTGCCCCTGAATCGTTCGCATTGTTCTGTTCTATTCTCAGATCTATTTGCATTAATCAGGACGTGGTGTGATGCTCATTACAAGAACGAGCACAAAGCAAAATCAAAACCACACTGCAGCTCTGTTCCACCTTGTGATGTCATCAAGTGGTAGTTTTCAAGTTAACACCTCCTTTTTTTTACATTTAGTTCAGTAGAAATTGTTCATTCTCGAGCTGAAATGATCCAAATGATTCTAGAAATGAAGGTGTGTGGAGTTTAAAAACACAGCGGAGCACTTCCTACTTCCTGTTTTACCACGCGATGACATCATGAGGTGGAACAGAGCGTTTTGAGTGTCTGTTACACCGGTGTATGAATGTGGAAGCGGTTACCTTGATATATATAGCACTTTGAGCCTTGAAGTTGGAAAACCGCTCTATAAAAACACGACTATTTTTAAGACCTGTGCTTTGCCCGGAATGTTCCACAGTCCGGCATTAAACACATCCATCATTTACAAGTGTTTCCTGTCGGTTTAAAAACACACGACGAGCGGGAAAACCTCTTGACCTCGTGACCTTTTTTTTTTTTTTACCCCCGGATTATGAAACGCTCGAGGCAACGCTAACATCTCCACGACGACACGCTCCGAGTAAAGTTCCAGCATGTGTCTTTAACCTCGTGCACCTTTTTTTCCGCCCCCCGTTATCGCTCGAGTGAAGCGGTCGGGGCAGACGCGGTATGCTAATCAGCTGGAAAATAAAATCTAATTCAGCCTAATCCCGTAATCTCCCGAAATATCCTTTTGTTGGAGAAAGTATCGTAGCGAAACAAAAACCTGAGAAGTGATTTGGAGTTTAATAATCCCGGGTCTGATAAACACGCTCATCCGTATAAGCCTGATTGTGTCAAAAAGCACGATTCACGCTCCATTTTGCAAACGAGAGCCGGGGCAAAAGAGTGAGTCCGTCGCGCCCCATCCATCGCGCCAAGTATCTCGCCCAAACCTCATTTCATAATATGTACAAAAGCTCAGAGCCGTGTACCTTTTATTCACGAAATAATTGCCTGCAGCTCTGGCTTAAATCATCAGCTCCCCTTATCAGCGTCTTGCCAGTCCCGCGCTCGGCGAGAGGAACGGGCGGTGAAAAGCGTTTTGCCTGTTCGGAATTGCAGAAACTTATTATAATTTAAACATGTTTAAAAAAGCGGTTTGGGGCTGGATTAAAGTTATTTTCCGGCCGGTGCTTCACGACAATTTCCCCCCTGCGTTTTTCAAATGACCACATGTTCTCAGCTCCTTCCAAAACAACAGATTCCGCGGTGAAATGTGGCACCCGCAGGACGACGGCGACGGCGACGGCGACGACTTCTACGGCGCGTTCGCTTTAACGCTCGGTGAAGGTCGTGTGGCGTGAAGACGTTTGGAAACTTGTTCGCTCAAATCAAAACGGTAGAGACGTGTGACGTGTGACTCTCGTGAGCGTTAAGTCATGTTCTAATGATGTTAACGCATCAAAAACAGAGATGAACACAAAAAGAAAGAGGAACAGACAAAAAGAAAAAGAGGAACAGACAAAAAGAAAGAGAGGAACACACAAAAAGAAAGGAACACACAAAAAGAAAGAGAGGAACGCACAAAAAGAAAGGAACACACGAAAAGAAAGAGAGGAACACACAAAAGAGACAGATGAACACACGACAAGACGGAAATAAACAAACAAAAAGAAACAAATGAACACACAAAAAGAAAGAGAGGAATACACAAAAAGAGAGGAACACACAAAAAGAAATGAACACACAAAAAGAAAAAGGAACAGACAAAAAGAAAAAGAGGAACACACAAAAAGAAAAAGAGGAACACACAAAAAGAAAGAGAGGAACACAAAAAGAAACAAATGAACACACAAAAAGAAAGAGAGGAACACACAAAAAGAAAGGAACACACAAAAAGAGAGAGAGGAACACACAAAAAGAAAGGAACACACAAAAAGAGAGAGAGGAACACACAAAAAGAGAGAGATGAACACACAAAAAGAAAAAGAGGAACAGACAAAAAGAAAGAGAGGAACACACAAAAAGAAAGGAACACACAAAAAGAGAGAGAGGAACACACAAAAAGAAACAAATGAACACACAAAAAGAAAGAGAGGAACACACAAAAAGAAAGGAACGCACAAAAAGAAAGAGAGGAACACACAAAAAGAAACAAATGAACACACAAAAAGAAAGAGAGGAACACACAAAAAGAAAGGAACGCACAAAAAGAAAGAGAGGAACACAAAAAGAAACAAATGAACACACAAAAAGAAAGAGAGGAATACACAAAAAGAGAGGAACACACAAAAAGAAATGAACACACAAAAAGAAAAAGGAACAGACAAAAAGAAAAAGAGGAACACACAAAAAGAAAAAGAGGAACACACAAAAAGAAAGAGAGGAACACAAAAAGAAACAAATGAACACACAAAAAGAAAGAGAGGAACACACAAAGAGAGGAACACACAAAAAGAAATGAACACACAAAAAGAAAGAGAGGAACACACAAAAAGAAATGAACAAAAAGAGATGAACACAAAACATGATCGTATAAATTTTCCTACAGAAAAAAACATAATTTTTTATCTTCTAGAGCCGCTGTTAGTCTGTTAGTGACGGGACTTTCGGCTCTTTTATGGATCTGAATCTTTTGCGTCTGTTCATTTCAAAGAGCCGTTCAAAGGAGCGGCTCTTTCACTGTTTATTTAAACGACAGAAGCCAGTGTGTGAAAACTCATTTAATCTATCAACGAATCACAAAGAGAATCGACCAAGACTCAGACATGTTTAAAATGAATCACTATGATGTTTTTGTTCCTTCAACGTTAATAAAAATGTATAAAAATTAGAAAAAAAATGTGGTTCTTTTAAAAATGCGACCTGGGATTGGACATATTTTTTCATATTTTTCATAATATTTCAGTACATATATTTGTGAGACATTTTTGCTGCTGCTAGTTCCTTTTAATATAATTTCAGAGACGTTAATCAGGATAAAAATGTATAAAAATTACGATAAGTTCCAACCTTTCACGCCAAAGAGCCGTTTAGAAGAGCCGAGCTACGATATGAATGAATGAATGAATCTATTTTATGATTGTGTCTTTCAGAGTGGACTCATTTAAACAAGCTCATGTGCCGTTTCTTCCAGGCTTTACACGGAAATTATACCAACTTATTTCAAAATTAGAATTAAACAGCCATTTCATCTTGTTGTCGTCATTACATCAGAACATTTCAGGGAATTGGGAGAATATTTCATCAAATAAAGGATTCAGAAATTCATCATAAAATTCCACAAAACAACAAAAAATGAGCTTCACTTTCCACTTCTCCAGTTCACATAAACCACAGAGACTTTCTTCTTCAGGGACTTGAGAAAAAACCCAGAGTTTCTCAGTCCAGACGAAGGATCCATATCGCCGCTGTGCCGTCGACCATCTTTGATTCAAGCTGAAACGCATCCTAAAGCTCTAAACATGCATCCTAAAGCTCTAAACACATGTCCTAAAGCTCTAAACATGCATCCTAAAGCTCTAAACACGCATCTTAAAGCTCTAAACACACATCCTAAAGCTCTAAACATGCATCCTAAAGCTCTAAACACACGTCCTAAAGCTCTAAACATGCATCCTAAAGCTCTAAACACACGTCCTAAAGCTCTAAACATGCATCCTAAAGCTCTAAACACACGTCCTAAAGCTCTAAACATGCATCCTAAAGCTCTAAACATGCATCTTAAAGCTCTAAAGACACGTCCTGAAGCCTTAAAGACATGTCCTAAAGATCTAAACATGCGTCCTAAAGCTCTAAACACATGTCCTAAAGCCCTTAAGACACATCCTAAAGCTCTAAACGCATGTCCTAAAGCACTAAACATGCATTTTAAAGCTCTAAAGACACATCCTGAAGCCTTAAAGACACATCCTAAAGCCCTAGAGGTGGGTCCTAAAGCTCTAAACATTCCTCCCGAAGCCCTAAAAATGAGTCTTAAGGCTTTAAAGACGCATCCTACAGCCCTAATAACGCGTCCTAAAATCCTAATGACGCGTCCTAAAGCTCTAAAGACACGTTCTAAACCCCCGGTATATATTTGAGACATTTTTTGCATCTGCTGCTAGTTCTTTATAACTGAGCTAATTCTATTCATTGCTTCCAGTTAAAACGAACAGAGCAGATGTAATTTCAGGGGCAGTAATCAGGATAAAAATGTATAAAATTTATGATAAGATCCAGTTCCAACCGTTCACGTTAAGGAGTTGTAAGGTATTTTCTAGCAGCGCAGCACTACATCAAACTGGTATCTTAATTTACTAATGCTAATGCTAATATGCAGTGGATAACCCTTCTGACTTTATGTTCAGACTCTTCTTACATAGCCGACGTCACATTTCTAGCTGTTATATAATCTCTTTATTATATATAAACTGTATCTATAAACTGGTCAACCCTCTGTGTCCCACCAGAGCGTGTCTAAGGACCATAAGCATCAAAATATCTTTAGTACATCTGTTTTTGAGACATTTTGTGTTATCTGGAGTTATTTATTTGAGTTAATTCTGTTCATTGCTTCCATTTAATATTAGTGCACTGAATATAATTTCAGGGGCGTCTTTTTCTTGTCAGATTTGTGTGATTTATGGACAAACATTAGAGTAATTGTTCAGATCTGCTGGATAACTGTTGTTCTCGCTGTGTGTTTGTGCAAAAACCTCGTTCCTCGCTGACTAATTGTGCGAACGTTCTTATTGTTATTGGATGTGAAGTCATGCGCTTGTGCCTCTACACTCCACAGACACATCCTAGAGCCTTAAAGATGTGTACTAGAACCCTAAAAAACGTGTACTAGAGCCCTAAAGATGCATCCTAGAGCCCTAAAAACATGTACTAGAGCCCTAAAGATGCGTCCTAGAGCCCTAAAGAAGCATACTAGAGCCCTAAAGATGCATCCTAGAGCCCCTAAAGATGCGTCCTAGAGCCTTAACGATGCGTCCTAGAGCCCTAACGATGCGTCCTAGAGCCCTAAAGACACCTACTACAGCCCTAAAGACACATCCTACAGCCCTTAAGACCTGTCCTAAAGCCCTAAAGACACTTCCTAGAGCCCTAAAGACGCCTCCTACAGCCCTAAAGACACATCCTACAGCCCTAAATACCCATTCTACAGCCCAAAAAATGCATCCTACAGCCCTAAAGATGCATTCTACAGCCCTAAAGATGCATCCTACAGCCCTAAAGACGCATCCTAGATCCCTAAAGGTGCGTCCTACAGCCCTAAAGATGCATCCTAAAGCCCTAAAGACACATCCTACAGCCCTAAAGACGCCTCCTACAGCCCTACAGCCCTAAAGTCGCCTCTTACAGCCCTAAAGACGCCTTCTACAGTCCTAAAGACACCTCCTACAGCCCTAAAGACACCTCCTACAGCCCTAAAGACACCTCCTACAGCCCTAAAGATGCGTCCTAAAGCCCTAAAGACACGTCCTACAGCCCAACAGCCCTAAAGTCGCCTCCTATAGCCCTAAAGATGCGTCCTAGAGACCTAAAGACACCTCCTACAGCCCTACAGCCCTAAAGTCGCCTCCTACAGCCCTAAAGATGCGTCCTACAGCCCTAAAGACGCCTCCTACAGCCCTAAAGATGCGTCCTACAGCCCTAAATATGCGTCCTACAGCCCTAAAGTCGCCTCCTACAGCCCTAAAGATGCGTCCTACAGCCCTAAAGACACGTCCTACAGCCCTAAAGTCGCCTCCTACAGCCCTAAAGACGCCTCCTACAGCCCTAAAGACGCCTCCTCCAGCCCTAAACACGCGTCCTAAAGCCCTGAAGCGCAGAGCAACACCTCAGACCTCAGTGCGCTGCGGTGCTGCTCTGGTCACGTGCGCGCGCTCTAAGATTTGGCGTAGAAAGAAAAAAAAACAAAAAAACATGAGATTTGGAGAGGGGCATGTTTTTTCTGAGCGTGGCTAGTGCTTCGTTTCATACAACAGCAGCCAAGGACACGAGCCTCAGCAGCAGAGCGGAGCAGAGAGGAGCAGAGAGGAGCAGGAGAGAACAGGAGCAGAGCGGAGAGAAGCTGCCTCCTCTCGCCATTGCCATAATTGTCTCGCTGCCGAATCGATGCCGCTGTGAAGCCGCTCTGACTGGAGGTACTGGGAGTTGAGGCGGACATAAAGAGCAGAGGAAGAGGAGAGGCGACCGGGAAGAGGAGGATTTCTTTTCAGGACGCGTCTGGAACACCACAGGACTCAAACCTATGCGTGGATTCCGACTCTTTTCCCCTTCGCCAATGCAAAAGGAATTATGTTGCGAAGCTTCGCCATCCTCTTCACCAGTTTTCTGGGGATGAGCTTGGGTCAAGGCTCAAGTTTTCCAAGCAACATCAACATAGGTAAGCCGTGATGCGTTTTGTAACTTCCCTGAACCTGTTGTCCTCCTGTGGTTCAGCGGGGAGTGTGCGCTTTCATCCGCCTCGTGCCGTGTAACTAGTGCCTGTCTTTGCTGCTCAACAGGAGGCTTGTTCCCGACCGAATCCCACGAATATGAGGTTTTTCGGTTCGCCCTGTCCCATCACCAGGAAATCCCCAAACTGGTGCCGCAGGTGGATATGGTCAAGATGGGGAACAGCTTCTCAATGACATACGCGTGTAAGTGCAGCGTGGATACGGGCTTTGGATGTGCCTTTGTTTCACTGTATTGTTTGACTTTGAAAACTCCAGCGCGTGTCAGAGCATTAGGACATCATGGGTGAGATTTGAGGGGGTTTATGAACTGTTGAATGCGTGCGTTATGGACCGTTTCCCCCCCTCCCTCCTTTGCTTTTTCCTCTATACACATAATTTGCTGCGTGCGTTTTCGCTGCGAGGGATTCAGAAATACAAGGTCTGCAGCAGCCCCCCAGCCTCATCCACGGATCCACAGAAGCCCCCGTCGTCACATAACACCCCTGCTTTACATTCACATGCGTTTTTGTGCGGGTTTGTGCGGTTACAGCAGCAGCAGCGCGCGCGTCAGGGATGTGCTGCTGCTGCTGCTGCTGGAGAAAACAAGTCCAAACGCATCCCTCATTAGGCACGGATCACAATGGGATTATCTTTTTCTGGTGCGCCATTATCGTCATCAAACTGTTACTTAGAGGCACGCGCACTGGCACACGCGCACTGGCACACGCGCACTGGCACAAAGCGCGCTCCACATGAATATTTCAACTTGTGGGATGCAGTTTAGAAGTGTCCGCGCGTTTTGGCAAAGCTTTGGTTTATGCGTAAAAAAAAAACAAAAAAACATGACGTTATGGAACTTTTCTGGTGGGCTGCCCCTGAGCTGGAGGTGTCAGGGCTCACCTCTCCCCACAGATATGACCAGTAACTATAAGCACGAGCTCTGGCACACGCGCGCTCCACATGAATATTTCAATATTTCTGGGAATGATTTGATTTATGCGTAAAAATCATGACGTTATGGAACTTTTCTGGTGGGCTGCCCCTGAGCTGGAGGTGTCAGGGCTTTGTCGAAAATGCTCCACACAATGTAGATGCATAAAAGTCTATTTCATTTTAGGACTGGGACCGCCTTTCCACAGATATGACCAGTAACTAGAGGCACACGCACTGACACACGGAAACACGCGCACATCACAACACATGAATTTCAACTTGTGTTATCCAGTTTGAAGTATTAATACGCTTTGGTAACGCTTTGATTTATGCATTAAAAATCATGTTAAAGCTGCACTATGGAACTTTTCTGGTGGACGACCTGTGAGAACAGAGGACGCACAGTGGAGCAAAATTAAAAACTGAGACAAATTCACAGGCTTTATTAAAAAAAATGATACCGGCAGCTCTAATGCACATTTCATATGATCTCATGGACCAAATATAATTAAAATGTGGGCCAAATTTAGCTCCCGGGGCCTGAGTTTGACATATGTCGTCTAGAATCTTCCACACAATGTACAGTTTTTATTTTATTTTTATTTTATTTTTTCTTTCAGGACTAGGCTTGCCTCTCCACAGATGTGACCAGTGACTAGATCTGGTCGTATCACATGCGTTCAAGGCCGTTGCTTAGAGACACACGCCACATAAATATTTCAACTTGTGGGATGCAGTTAAGTTCAGTTCAGTTAAGCGTCCGAACGTTCTTGCAATGATTAGATTTATGCGTAAAATCTTGACGTTATGGAGCTTTTCTGGGCCGCCCCTGAGCCCGAGGTGTCAGGGCTTGGTCTAAAATGCTCCGCACAATGTACAATTTTGATTTAATTTAATAAATAAGAATAGGAGGGCCATTAAAGGTTGAATAGGGTCGTTAAGGCTGAAACTGGAGTCAATATCTGTTTACATTTTTCAGTCCAGTTGACAGATTTAAACTTCTTCTTTTGCTGTGGATCAGACCTGGACGACTGAGGGACACACAGACATTTTATTCATTTATTTATTTATTTTTATTTTGGGATTGGGCTCGCCTCTCCACAGATATAGCCAGTGACTCCAGAGATATAGCCAGTGGCGTTTAATGCCGCTAGAGATGCACTCCACATGAATATTTCAACTTGTGTGATCCAGTTAGAAGTATTAAACGTTTTGACAAAGATTTATGCGTAAAAACATCACGTTAAAGCCGCATTATGGAACTTTCTGAGCTGCCCTTGCGCGTGGAGGTGTTAGTCCTTTGTCTAGGATATTATTTTTAATTTTTAATTTTAGTTTAAATTGTTTTTTTGTTAAGACTGGGACCACCTCTCCACAAATAAAACCAGTAACTTAACCTGGTCTTATCACCCGCGTAACTACACAGTTTAATGCCCTACTGCGGAACATTCTAAGCGAAACAATAACATGTCAAAGGAGAAAAAGGATAAATAAACAATATCTAACGAGACCAGCAGGTGGCGGACCTCTTTCTAAAAAAGGACAGACTGTATATCGTGAGTTTGAGCGCGGCCGCCGTTCCCTTCGACCTCGTGTCTATCGGTTGCCATAGCGACGGTGCGACTCGTGCGGCGAAAAGAGCCGTTCTCTTTAGTTAACCTCGTCGAGTCGTCGCATTAGGGGGAGATTTAGATGCCCTTGAGTCTCTTTCGTCCCCGTCACCTTCTCCTCATTATGATTCCTGGATTTGCCCGCGGCTCTTTCATAAACTGGACAAACAGGGAATCGGCTCCTGCAGTTTTGACTCGGAGCCAGGTCTGTGACATTGGCTCCTCTCAGAGATCTGATTACTTCTTTCAGACTTTGATTGTAACTTTTCTTCGCCTTAAACCTGTCTGGAATTTGAATTGGTTTGTGTAAATTGGCGAAAGTCGTTCTTTGAAACTGTCAAAATAAATGTGAAGTTACGAAAGATTAAAACTGAACTAATCTGTTTTATGAAGTAATGAAACACGTCCAGCTAGAAAAAAAAAAAAAGAAAAAAAACATTTGAACTTAGAGGGAAAGTGGACATTTTTTATTTTTCACTTGACTTGGGATGTATTTCTGAAGTACAATGACAAACATGTGAATACGCAAATATAACCCTCCTTTTTAAAATGTATTTATTAATTGTTTATCATTTGATTTAGTATTTTTATTTATTTATTTTATTATTATTATTATTATTATTATTATTGTTATTGTTATTGTTATTATTATTATTATTATTATTATTATTATTATTATTATTATTATTATTATTTGTCTGTTTTCTTTATTTTTTATTTATATATTGGTTTTATTTATTACTTATTTATTTTTCTGTCAAGTTATATTGATATCACATACACAAGGTTATCACCAACTATTATGATGAAAAACATTCTTAAAAAAATCATTAAAAAATAAATAAATGAAAATAAAACATTTCAAAGTGACTTCACATGAGCAAAGGCAGGAGGAGCAGCGTCTCTTTGGAATTCAGTCGGTCGTGGTTCTTTTTGTATCAGCGCAATTTAGATTCAAAAGTTCGCTAACCCAACATTTGATTAGAATGCTAACACAATGATGCTAACACAATGATGCTAACACAATGATTCTAACACAGCGATGCTAACACAATGATGCTAACACAACAATGCTAACACAATGATGCTAACACAATGATGCTAACACAGCGATGCTAACACAATGATGCTAACATAATGATGTTAACACAATGATTCTAACACAGCGATGCTAACACAATGGTGCTAACACAATGATGTTAACACAATGATGCTAACACAATGATTCTAACACAGCGATGCTAACACAATGATGCTAACACAATGATTCTAAGACAGCAATGCTAACACAATGATGCTAACACAATGATTCTAAGACAGCAATGCTAACACAATGATGCTAACACAATGATTCTAAGACAGCGATGCTAACACAGCGATGCTAACACAGCGATGCTAACTGGTGCATTTCTGACTCCTGAGGTACACGTCGATAGAGCTGGAAAGTTGGCGGTTTGATTCCCATTTCCCTGATACATTTTCCCGACCCTCACTGCTTCTATATCAAGTGTATATTTATGTCTCTGGGAACGCCTTGGGGTCCCACCAGAGGAGATGGAGGAAGTGTCTGGGGTGAGGGGGGTCTGGGAGTCCCTGCTTAGACTGCTGGTCCCTGCCCCAGTAAAAACATCCTGGTCCTGATTACGTTTTCTACTTGTGCGTCGCTGTAGATTGAACTTCACTGTGGGGCTGTCATAAGAATTACTATATCAACATTAAATAAAAACTCAAACTATATTTTTTTGAGGTCAGTATTTCTCATGTTACTTTTTCTTTGCACCATTTGGAAATTTTTGGCTAATTTTTTTTGTCTATATGACCAAATTTAAGCCATAAAAAGTTGAATTCACAACTTGTCTGACTCATTACAGACTCAAACTAACGACTAAAGTGTGTTATTCTGCTGTTTATTCACTGCAGCTCATGATTTTTAACAATATTGTAGATTTAGAATAGTTTTGTGGTTTAAATCTGCTCTTAGGTTTGTGTGTGAGTTTAAATATTATCGTTTATCGTCTATCTCAGGGTCGTCAAACTCAATTTCACCGAGGGCCACATCAGCAAAATGTCCTCAAATTTGCATAGATGTAAAAAATACTACATATCTCCTCATAAACTGACATTTTAAGACAGTCATACATTTTAATTTACCTTGTCGCGGCCACATAAAGTGACGTGGCGGGCTACATTTGGCCCCGGGGCCTTGAGTTTGACACATGTGTATCTCCATCTATCTGTTTTCTTCTGCTTATCCAGGGCTGAGTCGCATGGGCAGTTGTCTAAACAGGGACTCACAGATTTCCCTCACCCCAGACACTTCCTCGAGAGACACAGCCCTTTATATATTACATTATCAACATTATCGTTAATTTTCAGCGATATATCGAGCTTCAAACTGCGTTATCGTGACAGACCTGCTCCACACCTTCACAGTGGTTGTATTTATTCACATATCGTGTCCTGAAGCTGCTCCGTGAATGCTAATAGTTCCGTTACGGCGTTCCTCGCGGTGAAAAACCCCAATTTCATTCATCCGGGTTTTGGATTGACTCGTTCAGTATTAAAGTCTTTTATTCTCTGTGAATTCCACAAATGAGCCAGCTCTCGTATACGACGCTTTTCATTTCTGTCTCTGCTCGTCGCTGCTTACATACAGCTCAATTACGTGGTTCAAATTACCAGGCTATCTTCCAAAAACAATACTAAAATTCAAATATTTAGTCATGGGAGCGGCCCGGGGAGACACTGAGCCGGAGTAATGAAATGTAAACACACTGGAGTTGCCCTTGTTAATGAGGTGGTCCTGTGCTCTGCGGGGCTGAGCTGTGCGAGGGCCACACATCAGACGTAGCGGCGGGGGGCGTAGGAGGCGCGGGGGGCCATAGGGGGCAGCGTGCATTAACGTCCCGGTCCCAGCGTGTGCCCGGTGAAGAAGAAGACACACTGTTAGTTGATTGGAACATAATCGCTTTTAAAATACGGCGATATCGATCTTTGCTTTCGTGTTCAGGCATTTTCTACGAACTCAAATCCAGATGTTACGTACGTTTTAAATCAGTCATGTTGTGATTGTGTCTCTATGGTTCTCATCTCTGACACTCGTGGATCGTTTTTGTTATAATTTACACATTTTAAATCACAATATTCTCCGAAAACGACTCAATAAATGACTGCGGTGTCCAATAGGAGCTGACGTCGCCGTAAACGTCATCACAATAAAGAGTCGTGTAGCTGTCGGCGCCCCCTATGGACAGCTGCACATCACACAGCACGTTTTTTTATTTGAATTTGTACCAAAATGACGACGCGACGCTGCCAAATCCTTCGAGCATCACCGATTAATGTTCCATTTAATCTTTTGAGGACTTTTCCCATTCAAAACGTTCTATTTTGTTGCTGTAAAAATGTTATCGCTATGGCAACGGACAGACCTCATTTTTCATCATTCTGAAACCCATTGATTGGTTGAATTGAAATGACAAAACCAGCTCTAAAAAGCAAATATTTCATCTAAAACGCTGCAGATTTAGATGTTTCCACAGGAGATTAAAACACATGTGAACACGTGTTTGTACCTGGGCCTGTTCTGAATGTAGGATGTTTCAGTTCATTTATTTTTTATCTATTCTTTATTTATTTATTTATTTTTATTTTATTTTCACATCTATTTATTTATTTTTATTTATTTATTTTTTATTATTTATTTATTTTATTTTATTTTCAAATCTATTTATTTATTAATTTTTTTATTATTTATTTATTTTATTTTATTTTTTCTTTTAACTACTAAACACAAACACTTACACTCTACTCATAATCCTCACTCACTCTTATTGTATAAACAGCATTACAAACTCTCACTATTTCCATTATTTGGTCTTAAATTTAAGATCTTTCAAAAATTGCACCAAATTTTGTCTGTTTTCAACTCGACCTGTCACTAAAATCACTACATCGACTCATCGTCCAGTTTATGAAAGATGGAACAGTACATTTTGGGACTTAAAATTGATCACGTGGACTTTTTCTTTGCAAAAGTGGGAGATTTTGGATATTTTTATTGTTATGTGAAGATTTGAGCTGTGGAGGAGTGAAAGAGTAACTTATTATTTAGTTATATCTTCATTTTGCTGTTTATTTCCTGCAGCTCACTGTTTGTTTAAAATGTTTTACCGGGATTATTTCTTGCATTATTTCTTATTTATTATTGTTTATCGCATTAACTCTCTGTTCAATTCTGGCCCCAATTCACTTTCTATAGAAAAACTGTGTCCTCTACTGTGTCCGCTCTACATGATCCTCAGGTTTTTAAGTTAATTTGAGTTTATTTTTCCCATTTTTTTTCTTTTTTTTTTTTTTTAGTTTTTTTTATGTTTTTATGTATTTATTTATTTTATTTTATTTTTTATTTTACTTTTTTTGTTATTTTGAGTTTATTTTTAGTCTTAAATGTTCGTATTAACCCACTCTACATGATCCTGGAGCTTTTGAGTTATTTTGAGTTTATTTTTCCCATTTTTTTTCTTTTCTTTTTTTTTTTTAATGTATTTATTTTTTTATTTTATTTTTTATTTTACTTTTTTTTTGTTATTTTGAGTTTATTTTTTCCATTTTTTTAGTTAGTTAGTTGTTGTTTTTTAAAGTTTTTTTTCTGAGGTTTTTTTTTGTTCTTTTGAGTTTTTGTTTGTTTTTCTGTTATTTTTAGTTAATTTTTGAATTTTTATTTTTTTTGTTATTTTGACTTTATTTTTTGTTTTTTGTCCCCTCTCTCTGTACCTGCTGCTGTCAGACTCATCATTTTGGTCTTTAATGTTCATATTAACCCTCTACATGATCCTGGGGTTTTTATTTCACTATTGTGTCTGTAAATCAAGATATGAACATTAATAACAGACAAATCCGACAAATGTCACGGCTTCGTTCATAAACAGTGGGTCTAGTCTAGTCTTTGGTGAAAACATTTGCAGAATTTCCGTGTCTTTTTGAATATAATCTCAAACGCTGCATTCATAACATCACCGGAGCGCACTCGGGTGGTGTCGAGACTGCGGTTTTGAGCGTGTTGGGAGTCTCGGAGCGTGGGGGCAGACAGCGGAAGGGAAAATGACACCCTTGCGTCGCGTTGTGTCACCCATTTTGATGCGGCGGCGGCGTCGGTGTGGCCTGAGAATCGACATAAGAAAGAGAACATCCTCCAGGGGGCAGTTTGTAATGAGTCAGACGGAGAGAGAGCAGAGTCGTTTGTGACTGCGGAGGAGTCGTACTGTACGGTCGCATCTGGGAGCTGCCTCGTACACGTTGCGTTCACAGTGAAGTCGTAATTTCAGATAAGACTTTATGTTTAATCAAAATGGAGATCCACAAATGTTGGACGTTGCTGGTTTGTTATGTTTTGTTAAAGGTTCCATCAGTTTGAAAGATACATCTTGTTGTTCGGGATGTGTTCACGCTCTCATTCAAGTCCTAGACCAGGTTTTGTCCCAGATTTAGTCCTGGTTTAGTTCCAGTTCTGATGCAGGTGTGACTCCAGACATGTGAGACATTTTAAAAGTTCCGATATTACGCAAAACTGACTCTTAGGAGCTTTAATCCATGTTCTAAGGCTGTTACCTCCTCAAAAAACAGGCCTGGAGTTGTGTTTTGTTTCTTGAGTAACACTTTATTCTGTCTGTCTATATCTCCAAAGCTCAAAATGCGATGTTCCACCTTGTGATGTCATGAAGTGGTAGTTGTCAACAGTTTTAACAGCTCCTTTTACCTTTAGTTCAGTAGAGATAAGTGACAATTCCAGAAGCTGAAATGATCCAAATGATTCTAGAAATGAAGATGTGCGGAGTTTAAAAACGCAGAGGAGCACTTCCTGTATCACCACATGATGACATCACAAGGTGGAACAGCGTGTTTTCAGTTTGTTTGTGTGTTAAACATGTGCAAATGAAACAAAAAAACACAACTCCAGGTCTGTTTGTAGAACATACATCAGAAAACACCGTAATATCTGCGCTTTAAAGATGCAATATGTCACTTTTTTGGTTGGGGTCGCTAAACGTGCTTGTTTCTATGGGGATATTATTGCTTTGTCATTACATTTATCTATCTCCATGGTCAGTGACGCTACCAGGACAAGTTACAAGTCAATGAAGTAATAAATATCGCATCGAGAGAAGAAAGTAGCAGATCCTCCACCGGGAAAGTTACACAATGCAGCTTTAAAGAGGCAATATGTGACTTTTCTGCTGGTGGTGGTGGTGGTCAGCCATCTGCTTGTCTCCACGGATATGCCATTGCTTTGCTTGTAATGCTGTTGATGAGGAAATAACATTAGAACAGAGATAAAACAAATAGGGTAACTTGAAAACTACCACTTCATGACATCACAAGGTGGAACGGAGCGTTTTGAGCTTTGGAGATGTTACAGACTAATAATAAAGTGTGACTCAAACGTGTGAATGAAACAAAACACAACTCCAGGTCTGTTTTTGAGGAGGAAACAGCGTTAGAGCATGTTTAAGAGTTAGTTTTGCGCAATTATAGGAACTTTTAAAATGTCTCAAATGTCTGGGGTCCATTTTGTGCGATACTGGTCGTTTAAACTCGTCCGTTGCGAGTGTTTTGATGATGTCATGTGAACCCGAGCGTCTGGAGCGTTCCGTCTTGTCGCGGTGACAGTTCGCTCCTGTGTGTCGGCCCCAGAGCCTCTCGGGGGGCGGCAGTGTGAGAAGCAGCAGCCACTGAATGGGTCCTTGTGCGTAAGGATGAATGGGCATCCGGAAGACACACACACACACACACACACACACACACCCACACACAGACGCACACACACACACACTGATGCAACGACACCTGCCCCAAGAGCCGCAGGGGGGCGAGAGGAGCAGGTGGGAGGTGGTGACAGGGGGCACTGGGGCAAAGGTGAAAGAGGAAATGAGGGGAGATGGGCGTGGCCTCTTCTTCTTCTTCTTCTTCTTCTTCTTCCTCTTTATCATCTTCTTCCTCTTTTTCTTGTTCTTCTTCTCTTCTTCCTCCTCTTCTCCTCATCCTTCTTCTCCTTCTTCTTGTTCTTATTCTTCTCCTTTCTCTTCTGCTTTCTCTTCTTCTTCCTCCTATTTTCCTCATCCCTCTCCTCCTCCTTCTTGTTGTTGTTCTTCCTTTTCTTGTTCTTCTTGTTCTTGTCCTTGTTCTTCTTTCTCTTCTTGAAATGAGAGGAGATGGATGTGGCTTCTTCTTCTTCTGCTTCCTCTTCTTTCTCTTCTCCTCCTCCTCTTTCTTCTTCTTGTTCTTCTTCCTCTTCTTGAAATGAGAGATCTTTCTCTTCTTCTGCTTTGTCTTCTTCCTTTTCTTCTTCCTCTTCTTCTTTTTCCTCTTGTTCTTCTTGTTTTTCTTCTTCTTCCCCTTCTTCCTCTTCTTTTTCTTTCTCTTCTCCTTCTTCTTGTTCTTCTTCCTCTTCTTGAAATGAGAGTAGATGGACGTGTCTTCTTCTTCTTCTTCTTCTTCTTCTTCTTCCACATGTAAATCCATAAAACCATGTATCTGTATAATTAGCCCAGTGTCTTCTTCCTCTTCTTCTTTTACTTCTTCTTCTTTTTCTTCTTCTTCTTTTTCCCCTCCTTCTCCTCCTCCTTCTCCTTCTTCTTGTTCTTCTTGTTCTTGTCCTTGTTCTTCTTCCTCTTCTT
Source organism: Periophthalmus magnuspinnatus (assembly GCF_009829125.3). Lineage (NCBI taxonomy): Eukaryota > Metazoa > Chordata > Actinopteri > Gobiiformes > Gobiidae > Periophthalmus > Periophthalmus magnuspinnatus. Next base: position 2,267,921 of record NC_047135.1, on the reverse strand, counting down.
GTAATGAGAGTAGATGGACGTGGCTTCTTCTTCTTCTTCTTCTTCTTCTTCTTCTTCCACATGTAAATCCATAAAACCTTGTATCTGTATAATTAGCCCAGTGTCTTCTTCCTCTTCTTCCTCTTCTTCTTCCTCTTCTTCTTCTTCTGGTCTTGATTTGATCCCGTGTTTTCGAGGGTAATGGACGCGTGAAAGATTTATCTTGATATTATAATGGGTTTTAATGGGAGTGTTCTGGCAGCGGCTGAGGTTCGTTCGTCCAACTCGAGACTTGGAGCCAAAAGCACTTCAGTAATTACGAATATACAAATTAAACCGTGGTAATTGGTAAATGTAATGATAACGACGGCAGTGATCCTCAGAACTACTGAACATCACGGTGCAACGGTGGAGATATTAACACGTTTACATCGTTTCGTTTGCGGTGGAACTGTCAGAGCTCAACGAACGAGTATTTCAGTTACACAATGACACTTTTGAAATACGTTAAGAACCGAGAAAACTTTGAAATTGGGAGTATGTCAGAATATCATGTTTTTCCTCTGTTTTTTAATAGATTTTTAAGGTTTTAAGACGCCACATAGTGAAAATTGTACATAAAAAAACTACAGACGCAGAAAAGAAACATAAGTACATAAGTAAGTACGCACAAATACATGTTCTTGCGTACATATATACACATACACACATTTATACATGATCTAAACTGATGTCCACATAAACGATTAAGACCCAAACCGGTATCAAAAATGGACGCCCGACCTGAACCAACCCTGAAAACAACCAACATTCTCATATTTTGCCTGTGTTTTTGAGTCTGAATCGTTCAAATAACAATTACAATTATCAAAATACGACTATGGTTAGTTTTTATCGTCAATGAATCGTCTTCGTCAATTCTTCTTTCGCAACTTTGCCGTCCAACGCTCGCAGAAATCAAGAGCACACATGGCAAAAAGAAAAAACAAAACATTAGTGCAGATATGAAATGGACACAGATGAGTAACTTTGATGTTGTAATGATGAGATGATGGAAGATTTTACAGTTTATCGTGTGCGTTATTAAAGTTTTATCAGTGAGTATGGACGTGGTTTGAAGTTGTAAAACAGACGTGACCAAGACAAGTGTCCAATGTGTAAAAAACTCTCCAAACACCACAGTAAATCTTATATTATCCTGGTGTAGTCAGCTGTATACTAACGCCAATCGTAGAGGTCAATCAATGTGCGTTTTTCCATGGGCGATGTCGATACTGATCGTTTAGAATCCAGAGAAACGATGGCCGATAATACTCATCGATATTTAGGGCTGATATTTAGAGCCGTTTTTTGATTATTTTCCTCAAATTATGTCATTTAAATTCACTACAAACTCCCCCCAAAGCCCCTTTTTTTTACCTCAGACCTTTGTTTTGTGCAGTTATCTCTTTGAATTTAAGTGTTAAAATAAAGATTTGTGTGTCCTCTTTAGGCCGCAGATCGATCAAAACAAAATATCAATTTAAGTTTTAAGACGGACAGTCACTAAAAAGTCCAAATATCGGCCCAATATGCCCTCCAATTGATGTATCAGTATGTCTCTTAACACCATAACCCTAAACCTTAACCCTAAGTCTAAATCGTAAACCTTATCCTTAAACGTAAACCCTCACCCTAAAATCCTAAACCTTAACCCTAAAACTTAGCCCTAAACCTAAACCCTAAACCCTAAATCCTAAACTTAAGTCTAAACCTGAACCTTAAACCTTAGCCCTAAACCTGCACCCGAAGCATTAAGCCTGACTCTTAATCTTAACCCTAAACCCTAAGCCTAAACCCTAACTGTAAACCTGACCCTTAACCTTAACCCCAAACCTTTACCCTAACCCCTAAACCTTAAGCCTAAAGCTTAACCATAAACCCTGACCCTTAACCCTAAACTTTAACCCTAAACCCTAATCCCTAAGCCTAAAGCTTAACCCTAAAACCTAAGCGTAAACCTAAACCTTAGCCCTAAACCTAAACCTAAACCCTAAACCTAAACCCTAAACCCTAACCCTACACCTAAACCCTAAACTCTAAGCCTAAACCCTAACCGTAAACCCTGACCCTTAACCTTAACCCTAAAACTTAGCCCTTAACCCTAAACCCTGAGATAAAAGCAGAAATGACTCAGCTCACGTCACGTGTTTTGTTGCATGTTGTTTTCAAATGTTGTGAAATAAACAAAGACATTTAATATTTTCTTCCACCGCATCGATGACCATTAGTAACAGCACCTGCACCTCTACATACCCCTCCTCCACCTCCTCCTCCTCCACCTCCTCCTCTTCCTCCTCCTCCTCCTCTTCCTCCTCCGGCTCACTTTACATGTTTTCAGGTTAAAAATAACCCGTGTGCTGCTGTGTACATGCCGCGTACTCGCCCCTCGCTCCTCTTGCTTCGTTTTCACATTACCATAATCCGCCGTTGACTCGGTTTTTAACAAGTACTTCAGTGAAACGCCGCTAACTTCATGTCAAATCCCTCGCAGGCTAACGGCGCTATTATCTCCTCCCCTCTTTGATTTGCATGTGTGGGGTAAGATTTACGCTAAGCTCCGGCTATTTATGGTAAGAAGCTTCGAGCGAGGACGTAGGTAGCACTGTTTTTTTCCCCAGTTTTTAATAATTACAAGTTTGATTTTAGTTCCTGCTTCGTCATCTCGGTTAAGCACATTTCATCGATGGTAATTATGGCGAAGACAAAGGGGGTTGGGGGTTGCGCGAAGGTAGAGGTATTTCCTGGGGTCTCCAAGGAGCGGCTGAAGTGCACGGGTCCATCTACGAGGTCGAGGTGATCAATTGGGTAAGCAGCGGAGAGGGGCCTCGTCTTCGGATCGATACGACGACGATGAGGAAGGAAGCCGGGGAGATACGCTCAGCCCCCGAAGACACTTATGGATAACTGGAGGATGATGGGTAGCGCCGGTGGTTGTGGAGGTGACACACTCGGCTCACGCTGCTTGTAAATCAGGCTGTGTATCGTTACGTTTGACCTTTTGTAGGAATAACGTCGACGGGGGTCATGCGATGTTTACACGGGCGAGTGCGGTAACGGCGTTTTTATTATAGAGATGTTCGATTTACGATGGAGCGGACAGGGTTTAGATACGACGATTTGGTTTGTGAGTCGGACGGTAGAAAGAATTTATTTATGGGTGAGGGTTTTAGAGTCAAGAACAGGGGCTTCTTCAGGAGGCTTTTTTAAGGGGCTTCCTCAGGGGGATTTTTCAGGGGACTTCTTCAGGAGGATTCTTTAGATGGTTAGATGGATTCTTTAGGAGGCTTCTTAAGAGGGCTTCTTTAGGAGGCTTCTTCTTCAGGAGGTTTCTTCAGGGGACTTCTCAAGCAGAATTCTTCAGGAGGCTTCTTGAGGGGGGCTTCTTCAGGAGGGTTCTTCAAGGGAGGGCTTCTTCAGGGGCTTTTTTTAGAGGGATTCTTCAGGGGGCTTCTTTAAGGGGATTCTTCAGGGAGCTTCTTCAGGAGGGTTCTTCAGGGGGGTTCTTTAGGGGGATTTTTCAGGGAGCTTCTTGAGGAGGGTTCTTCGGGGGGGCTTCTTCAGGGGGCTTCTTTAAGGGGATTCTTCAGGGAGCTGAGATCGACAGTAGCTCAGTTTGGCAGAGAGTTTGTCCTCTGACTTTGTTTATTAACAAAGAAATCCACGGCTTTACGAACACGACGGTGGGTTTCTTCCAGACTTTGTTCTGTTGTTTCGTTGAGTTTGCGTCTCCCATTTGGTCCCAATAAACCATGTCTGCGTCATCCCTCAGTCGTTCAGGTCTGATCCACAGCAAAACACGAAATTAAATCTGTCAACTGGACAAATCGTTGTAGGAGTGAAGACGTTTCGCTGGTTCAGTTCTGGTCAGATTACTGCTGGACACTGACTTATATCTGTCCGAAGAGAGGAGCTAACTACACGGAAACTATAAACAGCTATTTTCTCCAGTTTTAACCTCAACAACCCCATTCAACCTGTAATGACCGCCTATTGTTCTCTTTGTTCCTGTTTGTTTTGGGTCTGAGGATAGAGCTATAGATCGGTGAGAGATTATGTCCCCCATTTCTGTTTAAGAAAGGATTTTTGTTTGGAAAGACAAACTTTTGCTGTTAATAAACCATGAAACACACTGCACTTCTCTTGAGGAGGAGCCATTTCTTCGGGGTTTATTCCAAAGCCTCTTTAAACAACAGGACGCCTTAAATACAAAACTGCAACGTGATTAAAAAATCTTTATAACCTCTGAGTACAATAGAACAGATCTAATTATTACATCTTATCACTTGCCTTTGTAATTAAATTTTTAAATCGTAGAGACAATTTTATGGATACCCTGTAGAAGCCAAACGAGAAAATAACTGACTCGCAGACGTCATCTTTGATTTGAAACGATTTATGACCAAACTGAACGCGAGCGATGCCCGTCAGGTCGGTTCGTCAGCGCTAAGTACAAACCGAACCTTCCCTTCTTCCGCGTTGTGTTTCAGGACCTCCGGCTCTCGTGTAGCGCGTCTGCCTGATAAAACATTCACATATAAGTTTTAAGTCTCGGGGTCGCGCTCACGGGGGGCTGGGGTTTCGGCAGCTGCGTTCACACTTTCACAATAGCGAGCGAGACACAGATGCGTTTAATGTTTTATTCAAGGCGCATCCTGAGCGATCACTCCGCGGAGATAAGTACATAAATATATAATAAAAAAAGGATTTGAACCAGCTCTTTTTAGCGTTATGAAGCCAGTGTGTGTCAGCGGAAGAGATGCCTCGCTCTCGTCTTTCTCCCAGGGGGCGCTGTCCCATCTGGGTGAGGGCGTCAAAGGGCAGGTCAAAGTGAGAGTCCAGACGTGAGCAGGTGTCATCGAACGTCTGGAGGACTGTGTATGTGTCAATCAAAGAGGTGCAGTGTGTTTAAAGTGAATCGAGTGGAAAAAAAATGGGCTAATTGGAATTCTGGCCGTGAGTATCATAGCAACCAAAGAGCCAATCAGGAGCGAGGCTGTTGAAAGTAACACCTCTTCCCGCCCACATCACTGGTTTAGCAGGGAGTGGACGCTTAGCAACGCTGTCAATCAAACCTGTTGCTAACGCTATCGGGAACGGCGTCAGAGAAAGAAGACGCCTGATTTGTCTGTTATTAATGTTCATGTCTTGAGTTACGGACAAAATGGCGAAATAAAATGAAATACGAACAGTTAAGACCAAAATTATGAGTCTGACAGCAGCAGTTACAAAGAGAGGGGACACCGTTTAAAAAAACAAAAAACAAAATAACACTAAAAAACAAACAAAAAAAACCCCTCAAAATAACAAAAAATAAAAAAAACAAAACAAAACAACCCTCAAAATAAAATGAAACCTCCAACTCAAAATAACTAAAAAAAAACAACTCAAAATAACTTAAAAAATAAAAATAAAAATATATATATAATAAAAACAAAGAAAAAAAACTCAAAATAAAAATAAAATAAAATAAAAACTTCAAAATGACAAAAAAATAAATAAATAAATAAAAAAAATACTCAAAATACCTCAAAAAAATTGAACCCCAGGATCATGTAGAGGGTTAATACAAACATTTAAGACCAAAATGATGAGTCCGACAGCAGCAGAGACAGAGAGAGGACACAGTTTTTCAATAGAAAGTGAATTGGAGCCAGAGTCGATGGAGCAGTGCGCCCATGATCACTTTTGAAACACGGTGTCTAGCAGGTTAGCTACGTCCATTTATATACACAGTGTATGAGTAATAGTAGTAGTAGTAGTTGTAGTAGTAGTCGTCTTTTATGGGCTCTTTGTGATAAAATGGACTTGGAGTATTGTCAGTTTCTGTGTTGAGCGATGGAGCCATAAAAGGTGACCTCATGTTTCTACTGATTCAGCTTTTGTTCTGTTTGGATTTTTTAGTCGGCCATTTTTAGCGTCTAACAGATCAGGAGCTTTTCTCTCTCCTGGCGAAACAGAACCTGCATGTTTCTGTGTTCTCTTCATGCAGCGGCCATGTTTTTTTTTTTTCCTATGTGATACACGGTTGGGTGGTTTCAATGAGAAACAGCCATTTATGTTCAGTACCAGTTGTGACAGCACATGTTAATAATTATAACTATCTATTTTGCGCAACAGAATAAGAGACATTTATTCAGTAATATTAATTAGCTATGGATATTTAAAAGTACTACTCCCCCACAGCCCGATGTGAGCTGCAGGACAGTTATCCTTTTGCACTAAAATGTTAAAAATAAAGCTTTATGTGTCTTCTTTAAGCAGCAGGTCAGACAAAACGACAAATCAGCTGGAGATTTAAAGCCAATACACTAAAAATGACAAATATCTATCTGTTTCTAAATTAATTCTAGGCTGATTTTGGAAAACTATTTGGGAAAGATCCAGATTTGTACTGAAACAAATGAGTGTCTAGTTTCATAGTTTCACCGATTTCTTTGACGTCTGTATAAACAAAAGCTGTTTTTGTAGTGTGGAGTTAAATAGTTCAATATACAATACAAATGCATTAAAAATATAAAAAAAAATGGTTTGAAAACATTTTGAAAACAAAGTGAACATACAAATGCACTTCTCCTTAAACATGTGACTTACCCGGAATCGTTTTTTGGTTTAAAGTGAATTAATTTTCAAGTTTGTGTCTGTTTTTTACTTCTTCTGGCTCCAATTCACTTTCTATTGAAAAACTGTGGCCCTTCTCTCGGTAACTGCTGCTGTCGGACTCGTCATTTTGGTCTTAAATTGTTCTTATTAACCTGCTCTTGTTCGTAAACCAAGATATTATTTGTATTAATTACAAACAAATCAGGTGGATTCTTTCCCTGAAGTCGCTCCCACTAGCGTTAGCAACAGATTTGATTGACAGTCAGTGTTGCTAAGAGTTCGATTTGAGCTAAACCAGTGGTGCGGGCGGGAAGGGGCGTTACCTTCAACAGCCTCGCTCCTGATTGGCTCTTTGGTTGCTATGATACTCGTGGTCAGAATTCCAAATAAGAAACTCAGCTCCGAATTAGCCGCTCTAACTGCTAGCCTGTTCGCGTCTTTTTTACAGTCTGTGCTTGTAACACCTGAGCTTTTCGTCATAAATATTCATCTCCATGTCCGTCTCTGATTGGGGGCGTGGCTTTTACACCGGGATCTTTCTCTAAACAGAAGCTCCTGTTTGTTTTGACCCTGGAGCTGTTTTCACGTTCTATTGATTTCTTCGTTTCCGTACGCACCTGCACATGCTCCGTACAGGGAAGTTTCTGTGTAAACATCGATTTGAGCGTTTAGCCTTAAAACGGTTCGGCGTGTATCCGCTCGTGTCTGACATTTGAGGCACCTGACAGTTATTCGCAGTGTGGAAAACAAAGAAAGGAGCTTGGACCAGAAGAGGAGCTGACAGTGGCTCTCTGGGGCGGCCGTCTGGCAGGTGCTGGTTTGATGAATGAGAGGAGCTTGGATTTTCTCTTTCTCCTGCTCCCGAGCGCCAGGGATGGAGCAAGGCCCATAGCAATCAATGTAGATCAGCCCAAAGCGCTCCCACACCAGCCGACTGATAGAGCGGAGCGCAGAGAGGGGAGGGGAATTGTTTCTCTGAGTTTGGCCCGTGCTGTTTGTGGAAGAAAAGGCAAAGATGGGAAAGAGAGGACGAGTGGACATAGTTTAATCTCTGCATCTTTTGCGAATGATGATTTCCACACACCATGAAGCCCCTGATGTCCTTGAGTTGCGTCGGGAGCTGGGAATTTTACCGAGGGAACAGGATTCTCACTTTCATCTCCTAAATAAAGGTTGAATTGTTCTGGGGCGAATCCTGCTCTGACCAATGTGTGTCGCCGTTACTGAGGCACGATACTTTGGCTTTAAGGAACTGTCGATACTCGATATCAACCGATACAAAGGCAGAGATTGAAAATTAATTTTATTTCCTTTAAATGCAAAAAAGTTTAAGGTAAAACGTGATCCAAATGTGTTTTGTAACTACCTCTTTCCCTGAGGTCACTCCCGCTAGTCGTAGCATCAGGTTTGATTGACAGCGTTGCTAATCGCTCGCTCCACGCTCCGTGCACAGGGCCCAGAATTTGTGCTACACCCCTGAACGGGCGTGACTGACAGGTGGATTAGCCAATCAGGGACACGCATGATCTGTTTGTATCAGAAGAAATAAACAAAAAAATATCACAGGGTGGATTTCTGCAGAATCAATGAGCAAAACCTAAACTCTGTTAATCTGAGGAGACGGAAATGTGATTTTATTTGTTAATCACAGGTGACCAATGAGCTTCGTTGTTTCACGTGTCACTGAACTAAATGGATCTAATTGGACGATCACGTTTGACCGGGTTTGAGACGCAACGGAGGACATGGGACCAGACTGAGATCAATCTGTATAAAAAAAAATTAAAAACACAGATCAGTCTGGATTTGCAACAATATTTATACAGAAAATTATTTATTTATCTATTTATTTATCTATCTTTATTTAACTATCTGTATCCCTCTTTATCTATCTATTTTTATTTGTTTATCTATCTTTATTTACTGATCTATATTAATTTCTTTCTTTCTTTCTTTATCTTTATCTATTTATTTTTCTATTTATTTATTTATTTATTTATCTTTATTTATTTATCTTAATTAATGTATTTATTTATTTATCTTCATTTACTGATCTATATTTATTTATTTATCTTTATCTATTTTTCTATTTATTTATTTATTTATCTTTATTTATCTATCTTTGTTTATTTAACTATATATATTTATCTATCTTTATTAATTTATCTTTATTAATTTATCTTTATTTATTTTTTCAATTTATTTATCTTTATTTATCTATCTTTATTTATTTATCTTTATTTATTTATTTATTTATCGTTATTCATTTATCTTTATTTATTCATATTTCTCTATTTATTTTTTTTTCAATTTATTTATCTTTATCTATCTATCTATCTTTATTTATTTATCTTTATTTATCTATCTATCTTTATTTATTTATCTTTATTTATCTATCTATCTTTATTTATTTATCTTTATTTATTTATCTATCTTTATTTATTTATCTTTATTTATTTGCAACACTGCAGAATAACTCCAACATTTTTAAATCTGAGAATATTCCAAAATTCCAGTCAGAACGGAGTCTATTTTACCTTTTACCTTGAACGCCGCCGTTTCGCCCGCACACGACTCACCGCCGGCCTGTCCGATATTATTACATCACCATCTCCACAGAACTCCACTTTCTCCCTCGAAGCTCATTGTGTTTCCAGCCCCGCTCTCCTCCCTCCTCTGTATTCACATAACCTCAGCAAATATTTAAAAACAAACCTCTGGAGGTAACGACGGCTGGAGCACGGGCGTCTGCGGCGGGACGTATGTGGGGCGGCTCATTAGAAAACAATATGGCGCCGGGGGAGGTGGTGGGTGGTTGATGGCAGCTGTCAGAAGCTCGAGTCCTTTGGTTGTCAGAGCGTACATCAGAAGAGCCCTGTGTACTTAATGAGGAACAAAGCTCTCAGGCATATTAAACAGAGAGACATAGTGCCGCGCTTGTCATCCAGAAACGCAGATGCCGCCGCCGCCGCTAAGTGACTGCCATATTGTGACATTAGACAAGAGGCAGTTGTAGCGAAATCAAAGTTAGAAATAGTGAACAGACTGTGGTGCTGCTGCGGCTGTGTTCTTACTGTCGACTGTTTATATAAACTGACGTAGCTAAACCGCTAGTCACCGCGTTTTAAACAGGAAGTGAGCATGAGCATGATTCTGGCTCCAGTTCACTTTCTATTGATAAACTGTGTCCTCTCTCTGTCTCTGCTGCTGTCAGACTCGTCATTTTGGTCTTAAATGTTCGTATTAACCCTCTACATGATCCTGGGGTTCAATTTTTTGAGGTATTTTGAGTTTATTTTTTTATTTTTATTTTATATTTTGTTAGTTATTTTGAGGTTTTTATTTATTTTATTTTATATTGAGGGATTTTTGTGTGTTTATTTTGTTTGTTTGGTTTTTTAAAGTTTTTTTTTTATTTTGAGAGTTTTTTTTGTTATTTTGTTTATTGTTGTTGTGTTGTTTATTGTTATTATGAGGTGTTTTGTTCCTTTTTTAATTATTTTGAGTTTTTTATTTGGTTTTTTGAGAGTTTTTTTTTAGGTTTTTTGTTATTTTGAGAGGTTTTTTTATATTGAGGGAGTTTTGTGTGTTTATTTTGTTTTTGTTTTTTTTTTTAGTTTGTTTTTTGGTCTTTTTTGTAATTTTATTATAATTTTTGTGTTTTTTTGTTTATTTTTGTTCGTATGAGGTTCTTTGTTCCTTTTTTAAGTACTTTGAGGGTTTTTTTGAGAGAGTTTTTTTTGTTTAGTTTTTTTGTTTAGGTTTTTTTTTTGTTATTTTGAGTTTTTTTTTTTTTTAAACTGTCCCCTCTCTCTGTCTCTGCTGCTTCAGACTCATTTTGGTCTTAAATGTTCGTATTAACCCTCTACATGATCCTGGAGTTTTTATTTCACTTTTGTGTCTGTAAATCATGATATGAACATTAATAACAGACAAACCGGGCGCCTGGTCAAACAGACGGTTGTGGTCAAACAGAGGTTACGCTGTAGGAGCCATATGGGTGAATGGTTGCTATGGCAATGCCTAAGCGGCGGTTGGTCAAGATCAGCATCAGCATCGATATTCGCTCGAATATTATGCAGAATATTTAGTTTTGTGTCGTAAAGACGGACAGAAGGACCAAAGAGACAGGACTCGGGGAAACAGTTAGAACGGAGTTTATTTGTAGATATGGGAAACTGAATGAAGGTCGTCATAACGGACAGTTGGGAGCGGCGTTGTAGGCAGAAGTCCTGGAGCGGGGTCGTGGATCACAGGGTCAAACGCCGGGGTGTTCGTACCAGAGACGTGGAGAGCTGGGTCGGAGACGGAGGTGCAGGGTGGGAGCGGAATCACGGCGGACAGACGAGCGAGTAAACCGGAAGACGACGCGACGATCTGGCCCTGAGTGTCGGTTCCTCGGTGCTTTTCTTCTCGCAGGTGGAGGCTCGATGGCCTGATGAGACGCAGGTGTGCGGAGGCGGCGCCAGAGTCTCCGCCCAGCTCCAGGTTCAGACACATAAAGGAGGGGGGAAAACAGCACAGGACACAAAAAACCCCAAATCCTGACAGTTTTGATAGTAGTTTAAGCATCAGTTAGCGTCCGGTTTTAGATTCTATTGACGATCTTAGTCCCGTGTTCGACCAAGAGGAGGTCCCAGGGATGAACCAGGACATAACGGAGGGACAAAGACGCCTCGGAGTCCCACCTTCGACCGTATATTTAAATCTGTCAACTGGACATATCAATTAAACGACGATTTGTCCAGTTGACGGATTTAAATTTCGTCTTTTGCTGTGGATCAGACCTGGACCTGACCCCCCGATAAGCAGAAGAAGACGGACGGATCGAGTCCCTGTCCGGCCTTTGCACTCGTTTTGCTCATGTAGATAAAAAAAAAACGATGAATGGACTCTATACCTCTGCTCCTTCTCGTACAAATCCCACCGTTTCACACAATGGTTCCCAGAAAATGGAGCAGCAACCAAAAATATAAAGCATCTTCACCGTCAAAAAGATGGGTCAGTAGAACACTTCAGTCCAAGGTCAAGCCTGAACTTGGTCAAATTAGGTTAATATCTTTGCGAGGCGCCGTTCTCGGGGCCACCTTCTGAGATTACACAATGTTCCAGTTTAACTCCATTTGCTAACAACCTGTGGATCTAATTAACCTAATGTTTCAGCGCAGCTCGCGTCGTTAGCCCCGTCACGACAATCATTAAATCGACTCCTCGTTCGGCGTATGAAGCTCCAACAACGTTTTTATGGGTCAATATTTGTTGTGTTGCTTTTGCTTTGCTCTACTGGGAAATTTTGGTTATTTTTTTGGCCATATGATCAGGGTTTTTTTTGGGTTTTTTTTTATTTTATTTATGGAAAAACCAAAAACAGTACAATACAAAACATAACAGGACCTGACAAGAGATAGAAACAAAAGAAACAGACAAGAAAATGATGAAGCTGATACAAAGCAAAGGACAAGAAACAGAAATAAAACGATGATCAGAGCGTGGGGCGGGTTGAGGGGGCGGGGCTGGGGTCCCGTTTTATTATTGAGCCGGTAAAATGAATAAATGAGTGAGTTTATTTGTGACATTCAGTTTCAGGGTTGAGTCTCCATTCTTTTTTATTTATTTATTTCCTTTTTTCCTCTTTTCCCCTCTCTTATTTTTATGATCAGATTTATAAGTTATATAAATAACGTGTCTGACTCATGACAGATGTAAACTAACGACTTAAGTGTTTCATTTTGCTGTTTATTTCTTGCAACTCGTGATTTTTTACAATATTGTAGATTTTTGAATAGCTTTTGTTGTTTGGTTTAAATCTGCTCTTGGGTTTTTGTATCAGTGGCATAAATTAGTTTCACTATTATAGTTTATCGTCCATAGACTATAAATATAAATGGCCATAGCTAAACTGCTAACCAAAGCGCTTAAAATAGGAAGTGAGCTTCTGTCAGACTCGTCATTTTGGTCTTAAATGTTTTTATTAACCCTCTACATTAACAACTCTACAAGATCCTGGGGTTTTTGACTTATTTTGAGTTTATTTTTTCAAATTTTTTTTGAGTTATTTTGAGGTTTGTTTTTTTTTTTATTTTATTTTTTTATATTTTTTTAAGTTTTTTTTGTTTATTTTTTACGCTTTCATTATTTTGAGGGTTTTTTTTTTGTTTTTTTTAAGTTTTTTTAGTTAATTGTTTTTTTCTATTTATTTTTTTGTTATTTTAAGGTTTTTTTTGTTTATTTTTTACGTTTTTGTTATTTTGAGTTTTTTTTTTTTTTTTTTTTTTTTTTTTTCAAGTTTTTTTTAGTACATTTTTTGATTTTATCTTTTTTTGTGTCCTCTCTCTGTCTCTGCTGCTGTCAGACTCTTCATTTTGGTCTTAAATGTTCATATTAACCCTCTACATGATCCTGGGGTTTTTATTTCACTATTTTGTTCATAAATCAAGATATGAACATTAATAACAGACAAATCCGGCGCCTTCTTTCCCCGAGGTCACTCCTGCTAGCGTTAGCAACAGGTTTGATTGACAGCGTTGCTAAGCTTCCACTCCCTGCTAAACCACTGATCCGGACAGAAAGTGGCATTACCTTCAAGCAGCCTCGCTCCTGATTGGCTCTTTGGTTGCTATGATACTCACGGTGAGGTTTCCAAATATAGAACACGACTCCAAATCCGCCGCTATATCTGCTCCATCCTCGACGAGCTTCATTCGACTGGAGCTGAACGCCGTGGTGACGTCTTTCTCCAGTCTACGCTCAGGCCTTAGCGTCGTCAAAGGAAAGCGTATAAAAGCGATGAGCGTTGGCCAAACGACGCGATCGATTCATGGATCCTAAACAGAAACGAATCGATACCCCCTTCGCCGTTTTACATGCACGTCCTGCGGCTTAAAACAAAACCTACGCCGCGTCTCCATCATCTTCCTCCCATCTCCATCGCTCATTATCACATTCATAGATTCAGCGCGGATCAATTTCCCGATAGCTTGAAATTTGCCGAGGATATTCGTTCATTTCTGCCTCGAATCCTAAAATATCATCTGTGTTTGCTTTGGCCTCGCTCTCCGGACTGTCCCCGTGCACCTGTTGACATCGGCGTGCAGATGGAGAGATAATTGCTTCGGGGGGAGGAGGAGGAGTGGAGGGGGAGATTGTTAAGGCGGTAATTGGACTTTTTGTACCCCCTGACAAGAACCGGTCTGGGCTCTCGCTTTCTGACCCGCTGGCCAGGTAAGCGTTTATTCAGCGGTGAACCTGACGAACAGCGAGAGGAGGAAGACGAGGAGGAGAAAGAGAAAGAGGAGGAGGAGGAGGAGGAGAGTGCGATGTGCTTTTTGGCTCGGGTACGGGAGAGCGAGAAGAGCGACGAGAGCGAGCGATGTTGCGATCTTCGGGGAGAGCTCTCTAGCACCCTCGATTAAACATTTAATGAGCCAACAGGGTGCCATTGTTTTATTACTTTGAAGGAAATGGGACAGATCTGTGCGGCGCGTGTCCCGCTGCTTCTCTGGCGTCTGTTCAGTCTCTTCACAGCAGTTTCTGATCAGCTCGTCTTCGTCGTTTTCGGTTCCTGTGTGTTCCTATGTAACCAGGGACTAAACCGGGACTAAACCGGGACTGAACCGGGACTGAACCGGGACTGAACCGGGACTGAACCGGGACTAAACCGGGACTGAGCCGGGACTAAACCGGGACTGAACCGGGAATAAACCGGGACTGAACCGGGAATAAACCGGGACTGAGCCGGGACTAAACCGGGACTGAACCGGGAATAAACTGGAACTGAACCGGGACTAAACCGGGACTGAATCGGGACTAAACCGGGACTGAGCCGGGACTAAACCGGGAATGAACCGGGACTGAACCGGGACTAAACCGGGACTGAACCGGTAATAAACCGGGACTGAACCGGGACTAAACCGGGACTGAACCGGGACTGAACCGGGACTGAACCGGGACTAAACCGGGACTAAACCGGGACTAAACCGGGACTGAACCGGGACTAAACCGGGACTGAACTGGGACTGAACTGCGACTGAACCGGGACTGAACCGGGACTAAACCGGGACTAAACCGGGACTAAACCGGGAATAAACCGGGACTGAATCGGGACTAAACCGGGACTGAACCGGGACTAAACCGGGACTGAACCGGGACTAAACATGGACTAAACCAGAACTAACAAGGTGCCATTGTTTTATTCCTCTGAAGGAAATGGGACAGATCTGTGCGGCGCGTGTCCCGCTGCTTCTCTGGCGTCTGTTCCGTCTCTTCACAGCAGTTTCTGATCAGCTCGTCTTCGTCGTTTTCGGTTCCTGTGTGTTCCTATGTAACCAGGGACTGAACCGGGACTAAACCGGGACTGAACCGGGACTGAACCGGGACTAAACCGGGACTGAGCCGGGACTAAACCGGGACTGAACCGGGAATAAACCGGGACTGAACCGGGAATAAACCGGGACTGAGCCGGGACTAAACCGGGACTGAACCGGGAATAAACTGGAACTGAACCGGGACTAAACCGGGACTGAATCGGGACTAAACCGGGACTGAGCCGGGACTAAACCGGGACTGAACTGGGACTGAACTGCGACTGAACCGGGACTGAACCGGGACTAAACCGGGACTAAACCGGGACTAAACCGGGAATAAACCGGGACTGAATCGGGACTAAACCGGGACTGAACCGGGACTAAACCGGGACTGAACCGGGACTAAACATGGACTAAACCAGAACTAACAAGGTGCCATTGTTTTATTCCTCTGAAGGAAATGGGACAGATCTGTGCTGTGTCCCGCTGCTTCTCTGGCGTCTGTTCCGTCTCTTCACAGCAGTTTCTGATCATCTCGTGTTCGTCGTTTTGGTTTCGTGTGTGTTCGTGTGTGTTCTTATGTAACCAGCCCGCCGTCTGTCTGGCCTTATACCTACGTTTGTGCAACATGTTTGGGCACTGGCTCGTCTTCGTCGTCGCCCAATCTGTTACCGCTAAGCTTCGGCTAACAAAACGCCGCGCAGGTTTGCAGAACGAAGCCTGGCAGAAGATGTGGCGGGTTTATACGGCAGACGAGGGGGTTTTTTTTATGGAAGAAAATTCAGAGTTGGAGTGAGGAATGAAGACACGTACAAGTTTTACAATATATGATGATTTACGGAGAACGAAACAAGGCGACTGTGAAATCCCTGGATCGTTCTCGCACATCGTCGGATTACTGCTCCTCCAGGTCCACAGCTCTGAAATCAAACATTCTGAATGAAAATCTATGTTTATTTTATTTTATTTCTTTACACAGGGATGAGAGACAAACCAAAAATAAACTAAAACAACAAGTACATGAGACATTTAAAACCATAAACTGTGTACAGGATATGAACCGCGTATTCACCTAAAAATGTGCTTAAGTAAAGTAAAGATACCTCAAATGTATACTTAAGTGCAGTACTTTGATACTTTTACGTCATCATGTTCCATCACTGCTCAAAACTAAAACCTCGTTCTTTTTCTGTAACAGCGAATTTTACTTTTATATGACAGAAACTTAAACAGACAAGAGTTAATCTACAGAACAGCAACGTTACTACGAATACTACTACTACTAACATGCTTAAAGTACTACTAACCAGGGTTGAACCAGGACTAAACCAGGACTAAACCAGGACTAAACCAAGACTAAACCAGGACTAAACCAGGACTAAACCAGGATTAAACCAGGACTAAACCAGGGCTAAACCAGGACTAAACCAGGGCTAAACCAGGACTAAACATGGACTAAACATGGACTAAACATGGACTAAACATGGACTAAAATGGGACTAAACCAGGACTAAACCAGGACTAAACATGGACTAAACATGGACTAAACCAGGACTAAACATGGACTAAACCAGGACTAAACATGGACTAAACCAGGACTAAACCAAGGCTAAACCAGGGCTAAACCGGGACTAAACCAGGACTAAACCAGGACTAAACATGGACTAAACATGGACTAAACCAGGACTAAACCAGGACTAAACCAAGGCTAAACCAGGGCTAAACAAGGGCTAAACCGGGACTAAACCGGGACTAAACCGGGACTAAACCAGGGCTAAACCAGGACTAAACCAGGGCTAAACCAGGGCTAAAGCAGGACTGAACCGGGACTAAACTGTGACTAAAATGGCACTCAACGAGGACTCAAATGGGACTAAACCAGGACTAAACCAGAACTAAACCAGGACTAAACATGGACTAAACCGGGACTGAACCGGGACTAAACCGTGACTAAAATGGCACTCAACGAGGACTCAAATGGGACTAAACCAGGACTAAACCTGTTGAATCAGTGTTTGAGTTTAGTTCAGTTTAACCCTCTCTCTTCCTGTAGATGTGACTCAGGCCTCGACTTTGACGACGTTTAAATCCAGACTCAGTTCTGTTTTTCTGCCGTGACTCAAAGGTTTTTCTTCTGCCTCGTCTCCTTTAATGTCACTTTCATGTTGATTATTATAATAAACTTGTCTTATCTTACATGAAATCCTCTTACACGGGCTTCAAATCTACAGTTTATGTGGCTACTCTTAGGAAATACTCCACGATTTCATAAAATATCGTCTTGCAAAGTTACTTAATGTCCTACTACCCACTAATACTAATACTACTACTACTACTACTAAAATGCTAGCATATATTTACTAGCACGAGGCTACATAGAGAGTGTTGCCTGTAATTACTTTTAAATCAAAGCTGAATACAGTTTATGAATGTCTAATCTTCTATAAAAATCTTTCAACCAACAGATACGTCTATTGAATCGGCGGACATGTTTATTATTTATTATTGATTCAAATTTTGATTGATTCAAACTAAAGTTAAAGCCCCGTATTACTCTATTTTCTGATCACAAACAGACAAAAGGTTCTGTTTTGTTTGATTCTTACATGTTTAACACACAAATCCTGCATATTTAGCCTTTTTATCCACAAAAACACACTCAAAATATAAGTTTGAGGAGTTCATTGAGCACATTTGATGCTGTTTTCCTTCACATTTTATTCATAGAGCGATTTAAACCAGCAGGACATCGGGCGGTCCACGTAACCCCGGTTCTTCACTGCAGGACGGCGGCTCGGTGGATCCAGGTGCGACTCTACGGCTCAGGCACAGGGTTATTCCGAGGTGAAGTCCGCCCCGGGTGTAGCTGCTCCGTCTTCTTTTCCTTTACGTTATCTTTCTCTTACTCCTCGGTGACATCGGAGTAATTAGCTCCCTGACCTCATATCGACACTTCATGTTTTGTTGACGTGTCTGCGGCGCTCGTCTCGGTGGAGTTTACGTTCATCCTCCAGTGAGTCACTTCAGATGTGATTTTTCCATCACTTTGCAACATGGACAATATGGTAAACTGTCACATTTTTATATCACACACAGTCGTACACACACACACTCGTACACACACACACTCGTACACACACTGCGCCGCTCAGTCGGACATTTTTTTTCCAGACAGTTTGAAGTCGTCTGTATCTGAATCTGTATCTGAACTTTACTACAAATTTGAAGTGTGTCCAGGTCATTTTTGTTCTTTTGTGTTGTTTTGTTTCGCTGGAAAAAAAACTTTGACGTAATGATTTTCAAGTCTGGATGGAGCACAGACTGAGGTAAAGACGTGGACTGGACGAGTGGGACGTCACGATGGGATTTGTAAAAAAAGAAAAAAAAAAAAAAAAAAGAATAAATAAATACATAGATAGATAGGTAGATAAATAAATAAATGGATAAATGAATAAATAAATGGATAGATAGATAGATAGATAGATAGATAGGTAAATAAATATAATAAATAATAGAAAAATAAATACATAAATTGATAAATAAATAAATAATTTTCTGTATAAATATAAGTATACAAACTGATCTCTGTGTTTTGTTTTATTTTTTTATACAGACTGATCTCAGTCTGGTCCCATGTCCTTCGTTGCGTCTCAAACTCGGTCAAACGTGATCATCCAATCAGATCCGTTTATTTCAGTGACACATATGAGACAAAGGAGCTCATTGGTCACCTGTGATTTACAAATAAAATCACATTTCCGTCTCCTCAGATTAACAGAGTTTAGGCTTGGCTCATTGATTCTGCAAAAATCCGCCCTGTGATATTTTTTATTTATTTTTTTTTCTGATACAAACTGACCATGCATTTCCCTGATTGGCTAATCCACCTGTCAATCACGGACATTCGCGCGCTTAGCAACGCTGTCAATCAAACCTGTTGCTAACGTTAACAGGAGCGACCTCGGGGAAAGAAGGACCTGATTTGTCTGTTATTAATGTTCATATTCTAATTTACAGACACAATAGTGAAATAAAAGCCCCAGGATCATGTAGAGGGTTAATACGAACATTTAAGACCAGAATGATGAGTCTGACAGCAGCAGTTATGGAAAAAAAAAAAAAAAAAAAAAAAAATTATGATCAAAATAACTAAAAAAACAAAAACAAACTCAAAATATTAAAACCCCAAATCAAAATAACTAAAAAAATCCTCAAAATAACAGTAAAATATAGTGGAAAAAAAACCCCAACTCAAAATATAAAAAAACAACTCTAAAAAAAAAAAAAAAAAAAAAAAAAACTCAAAATAACTCAAAAAATAAAAAGTCTTCAAATAAAAAAATTAAAATAAATAAATAAATAATCCCCAGGATCATGTAGAGGGTTAATACGAACATTTAAGACCAAAATGAGTCTGAAGCAGCAGGGACAGAGAGAGGACACAGTTTTTCAATAGAAAGTGAATTGTAGCCAGAGTTGATGGAGCCGGAAGTGCGCACATGCTCACTTCCTGTTTGTAATGCGGCAGCTAGCAGGTTAGCTACTTCCAATTATATAAAGAGTCTATGGTTTGGACTGTAAGAAACATCATGCACTGAACGTTGGACATTTTATTATATTTTATTCTAATGTTAATGATGAACTCTTGGTCTTATAATCTAAAAAGTAGAAGTACCTGTTTCTTGTACAAATCATCTTTTCTTTTGTGAGATTAATGACTTTCTACATGACCCTCGACAAATAAAGAATAAAGAAAGAAAGACATTGGGAGTGAGGAGGTTTGTTTTTGTCAGATTCGAACCCCAAACCTTCCAGTTGCGAAACTCTAACACAACAGACTGATCTTTGTGCGATGGTTTTTCTTCTAACAAAGACTCAACATCTGGAGTAGTGCCTCTGTCCCGGGACCCATAATGCATTCTTGTTTTGTTTAATGTTCTCAGGAGGTGGGAGGAACATAAAACTGGAGAAAAGGCAGTACAGACGCTCGGAATTGACCCCAAGGCTGGAGTTTGTCAAGATTTTTAAAGCCAGGCAGTAATTCTGATATAGTTCAGCTCAGGGAGATGAACGAGGTTTTATTCAACAACATAAACTTCAGAATAAGATTATGCTTTTTAGTTGTGGTTTACAAATGAGACTTATTGTTATGTTTTGGTCACTTATTTCTCCATGTTTGACCCCTGAACATAGTTTTTAGTGCGATTTTCCATGTTTTTTTGAACGTGCATTGTGTCCTGCGTCCTGATTGGCTGTTGGACTGTAGACCATTGTGTCGTGCGTCCTGATTGGCTGTTGGACTGTAGACCATTGTGTCGTGCGTCCTGATTGGCTGTTGGACTGTAGACCATTGTCCATCAGTCTCCTCCGTGCCGTGTCTCCTGTCCAGTACAGAATGTGTTCAGACAAATTTACATAAACGTTGGATCTCAGTGTGACTCTGAAGTGCTGTACGTTTGCGATTTGTTTTCTCCCCGACAAAACCCACGATGTCGATGAAACGTTCTGCACCGACAAAGACGCCTACGAAGGTTTGAACTTTGAGAGAGTTTAAACGAGAGAGAAATGTGAGAAAATGTTAACGCCTGTGTGAGAAAAGTGTATAAAGTGTGTGGTGAGGGGTTTTACAGACAAAAACAGAGAGAATAATGTAAAAAATAAAGCTGATACTTTGCGGATTTGGTCTATTGCGGGTTATTTTTAGAACATAACCCCCACTGTATTTTGTAATTCTGACAGCGGTATCATAGCAACCAAAGAGCCGATCATGGGCGAGGCTGTTGAAGGTAACGCCCCTTAACTCTTAGCAACGCTGTCAATCAAACCTGTTGCTAACGCTAACAGGAGAGACCTCGAGGAAAGAAGGACCTGATTTGTCTGTTATTAATGTTCATATCTTGATTTACAGACACAAAAGTGAAATAAAAACCCCAGGATCATGTAGAGGGTTAATACGAACATTTAAGACCAAAATGAGTCCGACAGCAGCAGAGACACAGAGAGAGGACAGTAAAAAAAAAAACAAAAAAAACAAAACAAACTCAAAATAACCAAAAAAAAAAAAAAAAAAAAACCAAAAAAACTAAAACAAAACAACAAAAACTCAAAATAATAAAAAACTCAAAATAACTAAAAAAGTAAATAAACAAAAAAACTCAAAACATAAAAAAACATAATTAAAATAACAATCCCCCCCCTCAAAATAACAAAAAAAAAAACTCAAAATAACAAAATAAATAAATCCCTCATTATTAATAAATAAATAAATAAATAAATAAAATAAAAACCTCAAAATAACTAAGAAAATATAAAATAAAAATTAAAAAAATAAACTCAAAATACCTCAAAAAAATGAACCCCAGGATCATGTAGAGGGTTAATACGAACATTTAAGACCAAAATGACGAGTTTGAGAGCAGCAGAGACAGAGAGAGTGGACAGTTTTTCAATAGAAAGTCAATTGGAGCCATAATCGATGGAGCTGGAAACACACCCATGCTGATTTCCTATTTGTAACACGACGGCTAGCGGGTTAGCAATGTCCATTTATATAAACATCCATGATTCTGACCCGTTCCACTCTGCCAGCCCTGTGTCTCTGCCCCGCTCTGAAATACTCCTCTTTTACTGCTCGTGCCCGGGTAGTAAATCTTTGAGCTGGAGGCGCTAAAGCTGTTTATACCAGGAGAAGCTGGCAGTGCCCTCCAGAGCGCCACACGTCTTACTGTAGGTACACGGACAAGAGCAGCCGAGCGGAGCCACTTAAAGTCACACTCCCCTTTAACTGCGTCTGAGCTGGTTAGAGCGAAATACATGGAGCGAGGAGAGATTCATCTGTGTGGAGCGTACAGTTTGGAACATCGCAAAACACACAGATTATTATTGTTTTTATTGGCCTGACAAAAGGAAAAAAATCAGTAAAATCAGTAAAAATCCCACTATTGGTCCGTGTTATATTTTTGTTGTTTAAATGATTCAAAAAGAGAGTTTTTCTGAACTATAGGTGTAACTTAAAGAGCCAATATTACGCTGTTTTCTGTGTTCTAATGTTGTTTCTTTATCACAAACAGACCTGGAGTTGTGTTTTGGTTCATTTACACATGTTTAACACACAAACCCTGCAGATTAAGGTGTCTCTCAACCGGAAAACACTCTGTTCCACCTTGTGATGTCATCATGTGGCAATACAGAAAGTGCTCCGCTGTGTTTTTAGACTCCACACACCTTCATTTCTAGAATCATTTGGATGTTTTCAGACCTGAAATTGATTTATTTAAGTTTTAACTCCAAAAAATTAGGCAAAATTTGAATTTTTAGGCACATTTTCCATCAAATACTAAATAAGATCCAAAATATATAATATAATATAATATAATATAATATAATATAATATAATATAATATAATATAATATAATATAATATAATATAATATAATATAATATAATATAATAATTTGACAACAAAACAAAGCAAGAAAAAAAAATTAAACCTGTCTTTTTTTCATGTTTCTGTCTTGAATGTCCCAAACAATTGTCAATTTTGTCTGTTTTTACACATAAAACACCTTTATTTTTGTATTAAAATATTACATGATAAAAAAAAAAGTTAACTTCAACAGCCTCGCTCCTGATTGGCTCTTTGGTTGCTATGATAC
The DNA here is from genome assembly GCF_009829125.3 of Periophthalmus magnuspinnatus. Taxonomy (NCBI): domain Eukaryota; kingdom Metazoa; phylum Chordata; class Actinopteri; order Gobiiformes; family Gobiidae; genus Periophthalmus; species Periophthalmus magnuspinnatus. The sequence goes on along the minus strand of NC_047135.1, from coordinate 2,245,342 downwards.
TCACGGGCAGAATTCCAAATATGGACACTCAGCTCTGGCCCTTATCGCTTTTCGAGGCGTTTTCTTGTTGAAACCAGTGAAACGTGTTGCTCTTTATCGAAAGGAGCAGTGTGGGGAGCGAGGCTGAGTCTGGGGTATTGACTTCCTCCGTGTCCCGCTCATTAACATACCTGATAAAGCCCCGAGAAGATGGATGACAGCGGCAAGACAGCGGCATGTTCTCTGTTTTATTGCACACATCACCTGACAGTTATTAGCTCCGGGCGGCTGAGTGTGTGTGAGGAGTGTGTGTGAGGAGTGTGTGTGAGGAGTGTGTGTGAGGAGTGTGTGTGAGGAGTGTGTGTGAGGAGTGTGTGTGAGGAGTGTGTGCGTTTGTCATAGACTGTTTATATAAATAGACATAGTTAACCTGCAAATAGGAAGTGATCATGGTCGCGCTTCCGGCTCCATCGACTCTGGCTCCAATTCACTTTCTATTGAAAAACTGTCCACTCTCTCTGTCTCTGCTGCTGTCAGACTCGTCATTTTGATCTTAAATGTTCGTATTGACCCTCTACATGATCCTGGGGTTTTTAAGTTATTTTGAGTTTTTTATGATGATGATTATTATTATTATTATTATTATTATTATTATTATTATTATTATTATTATTATTATTATTATTATTATTATTATTATTATTATTATTATTATTTATTTTATTATAAGTTTTTTTTTTCTTTTTGTAAATTATTTTGAGTTTATTTTTGATTTATTTATATCTTTTTTTGTTTTTTAATTTTGTTTTTTATTATTTTGAGTTTTTTTTGTTTGTTTTTTAAATTATTTTGAGTTTATTTTGATTAATTGATTTATTTTTTTATATTTTTGGGGGTTATTTTATTTATTTATTTATTTAGTTATTTTGAGTTTATTTTTATTTTTGATTTTGATTTTATTTATTTTTTTTTTGTTTATTTTGAAAAACTGTGTCCTCTCTCTGTACCTGCTGCTGTCAGACTCATTCTGGTCTTAAATGTTCTTATTAACCCTCTACATGATCCTGGGGTTTTTATTTCACTATTGTGTCTGTAAATCAAGATTACTGTTTGCTTTCAATAACCTCGCTTCTGATTGGCTCTTTGGTTGCTATGATACGGTCAGAATCCCAAATATGGAAATCGGCTCCAAATTAGCCTCGATTAGCTTCATTTGACTGGAGCTGGACGCTGTCGGCGACGTCACACTCAGTCACTTCTTTACACAGTCGACGGTGTGTGTCATTGTCTGGTGTCAGTTGCGTTTATCTCCGTCTTAAGTGCCTAAGTGAATGACCTTTGACCCCTGCAGACGAGCGTATATGTCACAGCCTGATGCGTTCTGACGGTTCCTGACACATCTCAGTCACTTTCAATGACCTATTCTTTGTATCTCGATATAATATTATTGATGATTTAAGGCGCCTAAAGGAGCCTCTATGGACTAAGCGCGCACCCACGAACCAGAGAGTCACCCGTTCAAATCTTTCATTCTGTCATTGTGTCCTTGCGCAAGACACTGATGTATTTATATGTACTTTTCCGAACTTTCAGAGGCCAGATCAGAGTTTTACCATTACAGTTAATCAACAAAATTAGCGAAAATGTTTGATAATCCAATGCAAACAACGCACTGAGGTCTCATTTTGACCCTTATGGTGAAGCTCGCCCGAGTGATCAAAATAGGAGGCAGACTCAAAAGAAGTCCCATTAGACAATATTTATTCCCTGTGTAGTGGTACACCGTGAACCCAAAAATACATATTTAAAAAAATTGACAGTGCTCAATGAAAACTAAGCAACCAAAACTTAAACAACTAAGAAAAAAGGCCACGAGTTCCCTGGCTACACTGATGTTCCCCATCTGTCTAATTACCTTGGCTAAAATACTCTCCTGTACCAGAAGCTCCTCCCCCAGTTTACTCCATCTCTTCTCCAGGGGCTGCGGGTGTAACATGAGCAGTATTTTCCATATAAAACCATCTCTCAGGCCCAAGTCCCTTTACTAAAAGTGTTTAACAAAATAAACTATAAACACTTATATCATTGAAACAAAATACACAAGACATTAACGCAAAGAAATAAACAAACTTAAGCCAGTTTTCCCCTCCACATGGTCCAGCCCACGACCCCTCTCAAGTCTATAAAATGGCCGACATAGGCCACGCCCCCTCTTTGTTTGGACCATGTGGAGATGCAGGTAAGAGAAATCACTGTATTGAACTGAATAACTAAATAAAATATATTTTAACTAACTAGTGTGAGGTGATTTAACTGATTGAAAACTAAACAAAACAAACCCGGGATATTTCTATTTAGTTTAGTATTGAAAAGTTATTGAAAATGAACAGACATGTGCACAAACAATATTATAATACTATTAAAAGGGACAGAGGTCCACTTTGTCACAACCCTAAGATACTTTTATAATCCGTCTGTACTGGAGTAAAGCTCATTTTTACTTAAACGACAGTCCCTTAACCCTACAGTACTGTATTTTCCGGAGTATAAGTCGCACTGGATTAGAAGTCGCACTGGAGTATAAGTCGCACCAGCCAAAAAATTGACAATAATGAAGAAAAAAAAAACATATAAATGAGTAAAAATATGAGTATAAGTCACACTCCTGGCCAAACTATGAAATAAAGTGTGATTTATAGTCCGGAAAATACGATATATGTGGTTGTGCAGTAAAGGCTACGACTATTTCTACTACTACTACTACTACTACTACTACTACTAAACTGCTAGCTGCTATGTTTGTATTTATATATTTGATGCTATTTTCCTTCATGGAGAAATCTGAAACCGCAGGGACATCGGGTGGTCAACACAACCCTGGTTCAGTGCGTCCAGGTGCTGCGTGACACTACGGCTCAGACACAGGGTTATTCCGCGGCGAAGCAAAGCCAACCCGGATTTAGCTGCTCCCTCTTCCATTCAGGAAATATCCGGAATTTCTGCAGCATGAACCCAAAAATTCCCTGCTAAATCCGTGTGAGTTTTAGTGTGATTCGGTGTAATTTATGTCATTATTATTTCATAGAGTTACCTGCCGTGCAAAGCTTATGTTGAAAAGGTCCTTTACGGTTGGCTGGGCTAAAATCGTCCAATCACGGCTCTCCGTCGCTCCAGCTGAACCCAGTTTCCTCCTGCACGGATGACCTTAATGCTGTATAGGATAATAGCGCGCAAGTCCCAAGGGGTAGAGCGAGTAGAGCGGAGAGTCTGTATGCAAAGTGTACGTTACTACAGCCGTATCCGAGCACATGCGTCCCTCGTACATCAGGAGGCGTCGGTCAAAGACTTGCCTTAAAAATCGATCCCAGCGGTGGTCGGTTGCAAGGTTGTCCGAAAATACATTTGAAAAATTGCTCCGCGACTTCTCCTGGGACGTTTCAATTCAAACGCATTGATTTTTTCTGATATATCAAGCCACGCAGAACGGACGAAATAAATAAATAAATACAAAAACGCGCGCACCCACACGGCTAATTTGGTAGCCTTGAATAGCCTTCGTGGGGGAGGCAGGGAGATGCGTTCTGCGAGGGCGCTTTGACACCTTTGACTCATCACTTTGCCGATTTCTTGTATGGAGTCTAGCGTGTTTTAAATATTCATTAGGAAAGAAAAACAGGCGCAGTCGCTCTTTCGGCGTATGCTCCACTGGAATCGGAAGTTGGTTAAGTGGAAAAGTTACGTAGTTTTGGCAGAAAATTAGACTAAAACTGACACTGAAACGAGAAAATCACTGAAGTATTGATAGTTGGCGAACGCGGCTCAGTTGGTAAAGCGTTTGCTGGTTCAAATCCTGCTCTTGACGTAAAAAAAAAGTGGTCAGATCTACGGATTCACAGGTTGCGGGTGCGATTCTACCTCCTATCGTTGTTGTTATGTCCTTGGGCAAAACACTTAACCACCTCACCTGTGTTTTTTTGAATTTGTGATCATTTACTGAAACGATTTGGATGTTTCCTGATTAGTTTTAGATCAGACCATGTGGTAAAATAGAAATAACTAAAATTAACAGTTTTATTACGTCATATTCAAATCAGTTTCAAGTTTAAAATCTTTTCCTTAGTGTCAAGATTTCTTAAAGCAAACTGGACTTTTCAGACCTTTATCCGTTCCGTTCCAGCCGTTTCTTCTCATTGAGCCTCTGAAGTTTTATTTGGAGTCAGTCATGTTTGAGTTGAACCTTTAATCGACAATTTTCAAGACTTTTAACCTCCACTGTGACGTGCGCACTGACTTCTCTAGTTTTATTTTTTTAATCGTTGATGCTCGTAGGATTCGCCATTTTTCGCCATAATTTTTAAGCATATCTTTTATTATTTTTTTAACTTCCTGCATGCCATTATTTGTATTTATAATTGCTATATTTCTACTTCTTTATATTATTATTATTCAGTGTTTTATGTTGCACTTTATCACCGAAGAAAGTTTCTAGTTTGTCAGTTTTTTTCACTGACAATGGCAATAAAAGTCTTCTGATTCTGATTTTGATTTTGGTACGAATTTAAAAAAAATGTGCTGCTCTAGTGCGATGTGCAGCTAAACGTCCATCCATAGGGGGCGCCGACAGCATGTGGCGCCCCCTATGGATGGACGTTTACGACGACGTCAGCTCCCACTGGACGCCGCAGTTTTCGAACTTGAAATCAGCTGCCGTGCTTCTTTTGTTAAGTCGTTTTAGATGAATACTGCGATTTAAAAATGCGTAAACTACAACAAAATGAGCCACGAGTGTTAGAGATGAGAACTATAAAGACACAAGCGCTCAAACGATCTGATAGAAACAACAACATGCCGTGTTGTTCGTCGCGTCCTTCAGCGATAAATCCAGATCTTTCAGAACAAACTGCTGCTCTGACACTTCCACCTTTGACAGAATAATGACGGTTTAAACGTGTACGGTCCTCGCCGCCGCTTCCCCCGTCTCCCCCGTCTCCCTCGTCTCCCATCATGCCTCGCTTCAGCCCCGTCTCTCTCCGCGTCGCACGTCTGTCAGGGGGCATTTGGCTCATGTTAAGTAGAGGGACAGCTGCAGGCCACAGGAAACAGAGAACAGGGGAGACATGAAACACACAAGTTGTTTCTGACAGCTCCTCCTGTTGTGCCACTATCAAAAACACCCCTTTAGGATTCGATTTTTAAAACCTCGCAGCGCCGTTCAGCCACATCAAATATGAATCCATCTGTTCGTCCGGAGGAAACGCTTCTTCGGATCAAACAGAGGAGGGATGTGTATCTTTAAAGCTGCACTATGTAACCTTTCTGGCGGAGATGGTATTAGTTTAGCTGATCACTTATAGAAGGTTTTATCGCTTTTAAATGCAATAAAAAGCGTGAAAAGACTGTGTATATAAATGGACAGAGCTAACGTGCTAGCCGCCGCGCTCTAAACAGGAAGTGAGCATCGACTCTGGCTCCAGTTCACTTTCTATTGAAAAACCACGGCTCTTCTCTCCTGTCAGACTCGTCATTTTGGTCTCAAATGTTCGTATTAACCTGCTTTTATTTCACTATTTTGTCCGTAAATCAAATATGAATCCATCTGTTCGTCCGGAGGAAACGCTTCTTCGGATCAAACAGAGGAGGGTTGTGTATCTTTAAAGCTGCACTATGTAACCTTTCTGGTGGCAATGGTATTGATTTAGCTGATTAAGATGCGTTTAATCACTTACAGAAGTTTTTATTGTTTTTTAAATGCAATAAAAAGCATGAACAGACTGTGTATATAAATGGACAGAGCTAACGTGCTAGCCGCCGCGCTCTAAACAGGAAGTGATCATCGACTCTGGCTCCAGTTGACTTTCTGTTGAAAAACCGTGGCTCTTCTCTCCATCAGAATCCTCATTTTGCTCTTAAATGTTCGTATTAACCCGCTTTTATTTCACTGTTTTGTCCGTAAATCAAGATATGAACTGGTTTAGCAAGGAGGCGGTGCTTTCAACATCCTCGCTCCTGATTGGCTCGTTGGTTGCTATGATACTCGCGGTCAGAACTGCTCCAAATTCGTCGCTATAACTGCTCTAACGTCGATGAGCTTCATTTTGCGCAGAGCTGGACGCTATTCGTGACGCCACACTCACTTTGTCCACTTCTTTACACAGTCTATGGTCTCTCCGCAGATCTGACACGTAACTATGGATGGCGGCGTCAGCTCCATAGAGACAGACAACAGTTAGATAGTGATACGTGCGGCTAAACCTAAACAGAAAGAGCTTTAAGTCGTATCTTTCCGCCTCTTTAAATGCTTCGTTTTTTCGTCTCTCCATTTGGGAATTCACTGTTGCAAAATATCCATGTCTCAGATTTCTTTTAGCAGCTTGTTGCTAAGCATAATCGCTGCCAGAGTAACAGACCGTTGCCGGGGTAACCTTAGTCCCGCCGTCATGGCAGCTGTAACCGTGGAGAGGAGAGCGAGTGCCAGAGTGGACAGGTGTTCTGGAGGTCTTCAAGTCCTCCTCCAGGTCTGAGGCTCGTACTCCGATGTCAGAGCACATGTGGAGCAGCGCTAACAAGGCTCCGAGAGCAGGGCCAACATGGCACCCCCTCCTCCACTCTCCTCACCTCTCCTCCACTCTCCTCCTGCGCTCTCCTCTCCTGCCCTAGCCTCCCTTCTCCTCCCGTCGCATCTCCTCCCCTCTCTTCTACTCTCCTGCCCTCGTTTTCCCTTCCCTTGACCCCCTTGCCTCTCCCCCCCCTTCCTCCTCTCCTCCCTTCGCCTCCCTTCTCTCCCCTCTTGCCTCTCCACGCCTCCTTGTCTCCTCCCTTGCCTCCCCTCTCCTCCTGCCTCCCTTCACCGCCTCCCTCCGCCTTTGCCTCCCTTCGTCTCCATCCACCTCCCCTCTCCCACGTCTCCTCGCTTCGCATTCTCTCTCCTCCTTCACCCCCCCTTCCCTCCCCTCACCTCTCTCCACCTCCCGTCTCTTTCCTTCGCCTCCCTTCACCTCCCCTCTCCTCCCTTCACCTCCCCTCTCCCCTCTTCACCTCCTTTCTCCTCTCTTCTCCGTCCAGCTCATCTGTGTGACTGCTGTGTTACACTAATAGTCGCTTGTTGAATTAGAAATCGCGCTCGCCTCTCGTTTCGCCGTCGCCAGCTCTGAGCAGGAGGTCGCTGCCACATGGCTTCTTTTATTTTTTTTTTTTCCTTTCGACGAACTGCAGGGCTGAGAAATGAGTCATCTTCACTGAAACATGCTCACCTGCTGCAGGCTGGAGTAAAAGGCCAAAGCACAGGAGTCAAACAAGCTCATTACCTTTTATCCAGGACACCTCCAAAATTGGACCCTGAAAATTGTAAGAGGAAGCGTAATGGCGGCTGGAGGGGCGGCGGCGGCGGCGGTTAGAGCTGAGAGCGTGTCCATTTACCACGACAGAGAGAAGTGACCGTGAACGAGAGATAGCTGCGTTCATGAGCTGGTGTGGAGAGGCACAAAATGTCTATTTCAGGGCCTGGTTTCAGTGCAGTGAGTCACCGGGCTTTGGAACACTCGAGGCTGCATGTGAGCTGATCCCAACACTTTCTGTTTTGGCTCCTCTTTAAAGCAGACGTGATTTTGGGGGGTATTTAGTATTTACGATGCATTTTGCGCGTTTTAAACTGCAGAATTGGCTGCTTAAAGGGAGATATTACACTGTGATCTATGTTCTAATGTTTTTTCCTCGTCGCAAACAAACCTGGAGTTGTGTTTTTTTGTTTCATTCGCGCATGTTTAACGCACAAACCCTGCACATTTCGGCTGAGTTCTTCGCTCCAAACACTCCGTTCCACCTTGTGATGTCATCATGTGGTGATACAGGAAGTGCTCCACTGTGTTTTTAAACTCCATGAGCTTCATTTGACTGGAGCTGGACGCTGTCGGTGACGTCACACTCACTTCGTCCACTTCTTTACGCAGTCTATGGTCTCTCCGCAGATCTGACGTGTAAGTATGGATGGCGGCGTCAGCTCTACAGAGACAGATAACAGTTACATAGTGATACGTGCTTCTGAACCACGTCAAACTCAAGGCCCATGAGCCAAATGTGGCCCGCCGTGTCGTTTTATGTGGCCGCGACAAGGTAAACTAAAAGGTTAAACAGCCATTTTTTCATATCTATGCAAATCCATATGCGATATTTGTCATTTGAATAAGTAATAAACATAGAAACGGTTAATTAAGAAGATTAAAAAGTAGTTGCATTTATTTTACATTACATTTGGTCACATTTAGTTATATTTATATTGTCTTATAGTTACATCTGGTCCTTTGAGATCAGCCATTTTGTTGATGTGGTGACTTGGTGAAAGTGAGTTTGGCCTGTTCTAAACTCAAACAGAAAGAGCTTAAAGTCGTATCTTTAAATCTTTAAATACTTCGTTTTTTTTGTCTCTCCGTTTGGGAATTCACTGTTGCAAAATATCCATGTCTCAGATCAATTCAACGCTGGAATTACCACTAATCTCTGCAGAACTAAAGGTAAAAATTGAGCTGTTCACTTGAAAACTACCACTTCATGACATCACAAGGTGGAACAGAGCGTTTTGAGCTAATAAAGTGTTACTCTAACACGTGTGAATGAAAAAAAAACACAACTCCAGGTCTGTTTTTGAAGCGCTAACATTATAACGTGACTTAAAGCTTCACAAGAGTCAGTTTTGTGTCATATACGACCTTTAAAAATAGAAAAAGGTTCATTAACTTCCTCTTCCACGTCTTCATAGTGACGTTTCCCGTTAACAACCAGCAGATTTTTATATAAAACGTAAAGCGAACTCAGTATTACAACTGTATGATTCAAACTAAATTAAAAGAACATTACTGAAAACACTTTTTTTTTTTTTATATGTCGCTGAAGTAAATATAGACAATAAACGATAATATTGAAACTAATTTATGCCACTGACACAAAACCTGAAGTGGAATTATCCCCCAAAAACTATTCTAAATGTGCGATATGGTTAAATATATGGAAAAAACACAAACACACACACAAACGCAGTAAATAAACAGCAGAATGAAACACTTTAGTCGTGAGTTTGTATCCGTCACGAGTCATAAAAGTTATTTAATCAACCCTCCACAGCTCAAATCTAATCGTACAATAGGAAAAATAACATATGTTGAACCGTAAGTCGATGTAGTTTTTATTGTGACAGGATTTTCACTAGAATCATTTGGATGTTTTCAGCTCTGGAATCGCCAAATCTCTACTGAGCGAAAGGTTAAAGGTTAAAAACGCACTTCCTCATATGTATTTCGTGTGCTTCTTCTCGTTCCGTCCCCTGACACAAGCCGCCACAGCTGCGTCGTCCCAGTATTTCCATATGTGTCACGATGTGGACTTATATGTGAAGTCAGATGTGCACAACGTAAAGAGGAACGGGGATAAGACTGTACCCTGAGGAACACCAGTGCATTTTCAAGTCTTATACACTGCGTCTGCTCAGGTAGTTGGAGATTCCTGTGATAAAAGCAGGTCCACACTAGGGAAAATAAACAATAATATCGTTTATCATGATAAAAAGCGTCAACCATCAACCAACTAATCATTCGCGGGACATTTTATATAATCATGATAATCAGCAACAAAGATAATCACCGTTTTATCACGAGAATGTGCAAAAAACTGACTTATCGACCGGGGGGGGACAAAGACGTCTGTTGTTCCGGGGTTTAGAGGCGCAGAATTGGACTCTCTTCCTATTAATTTGTATTAGAGGGGGGCCCATGTGAGACTTCTTGCCCCCATATTTCAGTTGACGGCCCTGCTCATCAAACAATCTGCCTTGTATTTATTGAATTACAGGTGATTTATAGCTCAAAAATTCATGGAAAACATTAATTCTTGCAATGTGTAGGCTAAAGATGGGACGATAAACAAGAGTATCGTTCATCGTGATAAAAAGGGTCGACAATAATCGTTCATGGGACATTTTATACAATTGTGATAATCGGCAACAAAAATAATCGTTGTTACGTCACCCGAATTTGCAGAAGAAAAAAGACTTATCTACTGTGGGACAAATACGTCTGTTGTCCCCCAAAATTGGACTCTCTTTCTATTAATTTGTATTCGAGGGGGGCCCAGGTAACACTTCTTGCCCCGGGCCCCCAAAGTTCAGTTGACGGCCCTGCACAATCAAACAAATCTGCCTTGTATTTATTGAATTATAGGTGTTTTATAGCTCAAAAAAATCATGGAAAAACATGAGTTCTTGCTATGTGTAGGCTAAAGACGGGACAATAAACAGTAATATTAGACAGGGGCCCATGTGACACTTCTTGCCCCGGGCCCCCAAATTTCAGTTGACGGCCCTGCCCATCTAGAATATTCTCCGCTAGATCGAAGTTGTTTTCACGGGCGACAAAGTACAAGACTAAAACAGTTCTTTAAACATGGAACTAATTCATAAGATTAAAATGATAATTATTCACATCCAGAACCTTTTAAACTGTCAGCAACTTTAATAATGATCGAGAAATAATCGTTAATCGTGATTATTTTAGCCGTGACGCTAAATTTCAAAATCGTCCCGTGTCTAGTCCACGTTTAACTTCTCGATTTTGTCTCTGAAATTCCGAGACTGGATCATAGCGACGGCTTTGAGAAACTGAAGCTGATTTAGTTGTTTTGCAGGATTAATCCACAATAATCATCAATTTATTGTTCAAAATATGAAACCTGGAACGATATTGTTTGGGTAAATATTTCTCGTGTTACTTTTTCTTTGCACTACTGTGAAATTTTTGGTTATTTTTCGTCTATATGATCAGATTTAAGCTGTGAAAAGTTGAATACATAACTCGTTTGACTCATTACAGACGCAAACTAATCAAAGTGTTTCATTCTACTCCTGATTATGAACAATATTGTAGATTTATAATAGTTTTGTGGTTTAAATCTGCTCTTAGGTTTTGCGTTAGTGGCATAAATGAGTGTAAATATCATCGTTTATTGTCTAAATTTACTTCAGCGATGTATTAAACTTCAAAATGTGACAGGTCTATGCACGATTAGCCGTGTATCTATCTGTCTAAACATAGTTAGCATGATAATTAGCGTAGCGTTGCAGTTGTGTTCGTGTGCAGCCTCCGTTGCCTCTTCCACGTGTTTGCCCGGCGGGTGCGCGTCTGTGGCAGGTTTGGCGTTTTGGAGCTGGTCCCACCCTCGCTGTCGTCCCGGGGCAGAGCTGGCTCGTAACACGGGCACAGACAGAGACCTCAATCTGCTCGGTAAATACTGGGATAAGTATGGCTCAGAGCAGAGAGGGGAGGTACCGACCGACGACGAGGCGCGGCGCGAATCGGCTATTTTAAGAGCGCGGACCCAGACGACGGTTTGGACTGGGACCTTTGGGAATTGGGGGAAATGAAACTCCAGTTACCAGGGTGAAATTTTAGAATGTTTTTGTAATAATTGGATCATATTTTTGCTGTTAATTTTTGGATTATTTTGTGCTGAAAATGACTTTGTGTTGCTAAGAAAGTAGCATTTTTTAACATTTTCACTGTGGTATTGTAATTTGTATCGAGTATTGAGTTTGGTCTTGACATTTTGATTAAATTATTAATGTTCATATCTTGATTTACAGACACAATAGTGAAATAAAAACCCCAGGATCATGTAGAGGGTTAATACGAACATTTAAGACCAAAATGATGAGGCTGACAGCAGCAGGTACGAAAAAAAAAATCTAAATAACAAAAAAAATTATAATAAAAATAACCAAAAAATAAAAACACTCAAAATAATAGTAAAATATATTAAAAAAAAAAAAAAAAAAACAAATAACAAAAAAACAAAAAAACTCAAAATATAAAAAAAAAAAACAACTCAAAATAACACAAAAAATAATAATAATTGGATCATATTTTTGCTGTTAATTTGAAATGTGCGTAAAGGTGCACTATGTAACTTCTCTGGGGGAGGGTCCACTACCTGCCTGACGCCATGGAGATGATTTGCCTGGAATGTTCCACAGTATGACATGAAAATTATCTCAGTTATATTCCTAAAAAAAACAAAAACAAAACCCACAAAACAAAAAAAAATAAAAATGTATCCTTACTGTGTTTGGGCTCTCCTCTCCACAGATCTGACCTGGAACGTGGCCTAGAGTTGTAACCTGCTTGTTTCCATGGAGATGCTTTGCCTGTAATGTCCCACAGTATGACATGAAACCTATTTCTTTTTTATTGCTAAAGAAAACAAACAAACAATATATATATATATATATATATATATATATATATAATAAAAAAAAAATTATATTTTTTTTTTTACTGTGTGTGGGCTCTCCTCTCCACTGATCTGACCTAGACCTTGGCCTAGTGGTATAACCTGATTTCTCCATGAAGATGCTTAGAACATGACATTAAAACTTATCTCTGTTTTATTGCTAAACAAAACAAAACCAAAAAAAGCATTCATTCTTACTGTGTGTGGGCTCTCCTCTCCCCCGATCTGACCTGGAACTTGGTCTTACTGTGTAACCTGCTTATTTCCATGGAGATGCTTTGAGTGGAATGTCCCACAGTATGGCATAAAACTTATCTTTCTTCTATTTCTAAAAAATAAAAAAATAATAATAAATAAATAAAAATCATGCATTCTTACTGTATGTGAGCTCTCCTCTCCAGTGATCTGACCTGTAACGTTCACTAGTGGTGTAACCTGCTTGTCTCCATGGAGATGTTTTGTCTGAAATGCTCTGTAGTATGGCATTAAAACTTATCTCTGTTTTACTGCCAAACAAAACAAAACAAAAAACAAAACACAAACATACATTCTTATTGTTTGTGGGCTCTCCTTTCCAGTGATCTGACCTGGAACTTCGCCTAATGGTGTAACCTGCTTGTCTCCATGGAGATGCTTAGAATGTTCCACAGTGTGACATTAACACTTATCTCTCTTTTATTACTAAACAAAACAAACCAAAAAAAAAAGCGTGCATCCTGACTGTGTGGACTCTCCTCTCATTCTCGCTCCTGATTGGCTCTTTGGTTGCTATGATACTCGAGGTCAGATTTCCAAATATGGCTGTCAGCTCCAGATTCGCCGCGCTGACCTCGATGAGCTTTGTTTGTAGCTAAACGCTGTGGATGACGTCTCACTCTCAGTCCACTTCTCAAACTCAAACTCGTCTAAAAACTCAAAACTTCGCTTTTCCTCGTCGTCGAATCCGGCGAAGACGACTCAAATCGCACGGAGGATATACCTTCCAAATCGCCGGCTGTGAACATAAATTATCTATTTTGGGACATGAAAGGTGTGAAAAAAGCGTGAGTGACAGACAGACAATGGAAGGTGAGGAAACACATTTGGAGCGTCTTGGCAGAAAAGCAAATGAGGGATGTAAACCGCCTCCTGCTGCGGCGGAAATGTCAATGGAGCCCTGGGGAGGCATCGATTAACCTCTCCAGCCCTAATCCTCTGCGCCTCCTCTGCGCCTCCTCTGCCACCTCCTCCTCCTCTAGCGCCCCCTGCAGCCACAGAACAGAGGAGAATAGTCGTACGCTTGTTTGTCCAGTTTGAGGGTCACGTTCAGTCCGAGAAGACGCGCGAAACGATCCATATTTTGGGTTTTTGTTCAGACTTTGATGCAAAAAAACAGCAAATTGTGTTACATTTACGAAGTTTTAGCTGTTAATTTGATCAAAAGTTGTGAAAAAAAAGGCGTTGTCTATGTTGGATTTCATAACTTCCTCTTGGGTGATTTTTTTGTGAAGTGACGGTTTTGGAATTTTGCTCGTAACTAAAGTAAATTAATCGAATCTTTGCCAAATTATAGTGATTTGTATGTTATTAATGTTCATATTTATCTCTAAAAAATCACATTAACAGGCAAAATTTGAGAACAGTTTTGGTTCAGGAAAGTGAATATAAAACCATAAAGGAACATAAAGGATTATTTTGTGCTGAAAATGATGTCTTGATTTACAGACACAATAGTGAAATAAAAACCCCAGGATCATGTAGAGGGTTAATATGAACATTTAAGACCAGAATGAGTCTGAAGCAGCAGGTATGAAAAAAAAATCTAAATAACAAAAAAATATATAATAAAAATAACAAAAAAAAAAAACCTCAAAATATATTAAAAAAAAAAAAAATTAAATAACAAAAAAAATCCTCAAAATAACAGTAAAATATAGTAAAAATAACAAAAAAAAACCAAACTCAAAATATTAAAAAAAACAACTCAAAATAACCAAAAAAAAAACAAAAAAAAAAACCTCAAAATAACTCAAAAAATAAAAACTCTTTAAATAAAAAAATTAAATAAAATAAACCCCAGGATCATGTAGAGGGTTAATACGAACATTTAAGACCAAAATGAGTCTGACAGCCGCAGTTATGAAAAAAAAAAAAATCTAAATAACAAAAAAAAATATATATAATAAAAATAACAAAAAAAACAACCCTCAAAATATAAAAACACCCAAATCAAAATAACAAAAAAAAAAAAAATCCTCAAAATAACAGTAAAATATAGTAAAAATAACAAAAAAACAAAAACAAAACTCAAAATATAAAAAAAAAAACCCCTCAAAATAAATAAAAAAGAACAGGAAAAAAAAAAACTCAAAATAACTCAAAACATAAAGTCTTTTAAAAAAGAATAATAATAATAAAATAAACCCCAGGATCATGTAGAGGGTTAATCTGAACATTTAAGACCAAAATGAGTCTGACAGCAGCAGAGACAGAGAGAGAGGGGACAGTTTTTCAATAGAAAGTGAAGTGGAGCCAGAGTTAATGAATTAGATTAGATAATACTTTATTGTCAGATCAGAGATCTGAAATTTGTCTTGCACATAAAAACAGTGGCTCCGTTGCTACACATTAACATCACACATGCGACACAGACACGATACAAACAAATGAATGATACAAATGAAGCTCATGATCACTTCCTGTTTGGAACGCGGCGGCTAACAGGTTAGCTATGTCCATTTATACACAGTCCTACGATCCAACACTCTGAACTGTCCAGGCGTCGGACTGTTCACCGTGTTAGTCTGAAATCTGCTGCACAATGACAGGACGAGCCGACATCGAAAGGATCAAAACACGCCGTCGCTGTGAACGCTCGGCCGCCGTCAGTCAATCCCGACCCGCGCTTTAGGAACTACACATTTAAACATTTTCCGTTTATCGACTGAAATATGTTTTTTCAAGGTTAATCCCAAAACCGACTGTTTCCAATCAAGACAAACCCATGGCCAGTAAATCCAGTCGATGGTCCTTTACCTGGAATGTTCCACTGTGTAGCATTAAACTTACCTGTCTCCATGGAGAGAAGCATTAGGACCCACTAGTCAAAGTTACAGGTCTGGTTTGTGGAAAGGCCATTCTGCTCATGTGTTTTTGTGTCTATTTTCTTGTTCAAAGCTGCAGTATAAACATGTGTAATGCTGTACTGTGGAACATTTCGGGATTTCGCAGTCACTTTTTGTGCAGTTATATCTTTGTACTAAAGTGTTTAAATAAAGGTTTATTTGAAGTGAGGCAGGTCGGCCCTATCTCGAGTCACAAACACAAACAAGGACAGTTTATTTATAGACACAGGAGTTTATATAAGAAGAAAGTACATTTAAAGTACATTTAAAGTACAGTTAAAGTACAGTTAAAGTACAGTTAAAGTACATTTAAAGTACATTTAAAGTACATTTAAAGTACAGTTAAAGTACAGTTCAAATATAAAGCAGTAAAATGTTTAATAAAGTGAAGTGTTTTTACATAAATTCCATAGATCGTCTCTATATAAAGATCCACTTAAATCACTGCACAATCCTGACGTCTGATTTTCTCTTTCTCCTCCTCGTTCTCTCCCTACTCCTCCTCTCCTCTTTTACCTCCTCTCTCCTCCTCCCCTCTCTCTCCTCCTCTTCCTCCTCTTTTACCTCCTCTCTTCTCTCCTCCTCTCTCCTCTTCCTCCTCTCTCCTCCTCCTCTCTTCTCTCCTCCTCTTTCTCCTTTCCTCCTCCTCTCTCCTCTCTATCCTCTCTTTCCTGCTCCCCTCTCCTGATTCCTCATTCTTCTCCTCCTCTCTCCTCCTCCTCTCTCTTCTCTCCTCTTTCTCCTCTCCTCCTCCTCTCTCTCTCCTCCTCTTTCTCCTCTTTTCTCCTCCTCGTTCTCTCCCTACTCCTCCCTCCTCCTCTCCTCTTTTACCTCCTCTCTCCTCCTCCTCTCTCTCTCCTCCTCCTCCTCTCTCCTCCTCCCCTCTCCTCCTCTCTCTCCTCCTCCCCTCTCCTCCTCCTCCCTCCTCCTCTCCTTTTACCTCCTCTCTCCTCCTCTTTCTCCTCCTCTTTCTCCTCTTTTCTCCTCCTCATTCTCTCCCTACTCCTCCCTCCTCCTCTCCTCTTTTACCTCCTCTCTCTTCTCTCCTCCTCCTTCCTCCTCCTCTTCTCTTTTACCCCCTCTCTCTCCTCCTTTCTCTCCTCCTCCCCTCTCTCTCCTCCTCTCTCCTCCTCCCCTCTCTCTCCTCCTCTCTCTCCTCCTCCCCTCTCTCTCCTCCTCTCTCCTCCTCCTCTCTCCAGTCTGCTCCCAGTTCTCTAAAGGAGTCTACGCCATCATCGGTTTGTACGACAGGAAGACGGTGAACATGCTGATGTCGTTCTGCGGGGCGCTTCACGTGTGCTTCGTCACGCCGTCGTTCCCCATCGAAACGGCCAATCAGTTTGTGATCCAGCTGCGCCCGGAGCTGCAGGACGCCTTGGTCGGGGTCATCGATCACTATCGCTGGACCAAGTTCGTCTACATGTACAGCTCCGACTCAGGTACGAGCGCCGAGTCCCACGTTTTTCACCCACCGTTGCTGTTGGACGTGTCTGTGTTTGTGCTCCGGGCGCCATTTTGAGGACCTTTGACATTTATGGGCACATTTTAGGCGCTCAGATTTTTACACATTTTATATCAAGGAACCACAAACACTTTCAATAAATATAAAATCTCTGTGGTCGACAGTAAAAAAAACATGTAACTTTTGAGTTTATGGTTCAAAAACTTTGGATTTAATGGATTTAATTTGACACAATAAGTCACAAAAAGGGAAAAATTATAAGTTTTTTTTGGTTTATTGTCATATTCTCCAGGTAAAATTCGTACATTTGGATTTGAAACGACTGACGTGATGTTTTTTTTGGCACTAAACTAGATTTGTTTGTTGAAATGTTTTTAGTGAAGTTACATCGGTGGATTTTGCTGTTGGACTTTTTTATGAATGAACTGATGTCACTTCAGATAATAGAGTAAAAACACACACACACACAAAGACACACAGACACAGACACACCCCAACACACAGAGACACACACACAGACACACACAAACACACAAAGACACACACCCCCCCACCCCCCACACACAAAGACACACACAAAGACACACACACACACAAAGACACACACAAAGACAGACACACACACACAAACACACACCCCCGACACACACACACAGACACACAGACACATGAGGCAGCGCTCGTTAAACCGGTTGTCGTCTTTACATCGTCATGACGACAGCAGTGAGGTCGACTGTAGACTCTTTTTTTTAAATGAGCTGAATGTGCTCGATCTACATCTGCACCTCCTCCTCCTGCTCCTCTTCCTTCTCCTCCTCCTCTTCTTCTTCCCCCTCCTCCTTCTCCTCTTTCTCCTCTTCCTCTTCTTCCTCTTCTTCCTCCCCCTTTTCTTTCCTCCTTTTCTTCTTCCTCTTCCACCTCCCCTCCTCCTCTTCGTCTTCTTCTTCCTCCTTTTCCTCTTCCCTTTCCACCTCCTCTTCCTCGTCTTTTTCCACCTGCTCCTCTTTCTCCTCCTCCACCTCCTCTTCTTCGTCCTCCTCCTCTCCTCTTCCTTTTCCCCCTCTTCTTCCTCCTCTTCCACCTCCTCTTTCTCTTCCTCAAGCTTTTCCTCCTCCTTTTCATCTTCTTTCTCCTCCTCCCTTTCCCCCTCCTCCTCCTCTTTCTTTTCCTCCTCCTCTTTCGCTTCCTCCTATCCTTCCTCCTCCACCTCCCCCTCCTCTTTCTCCTCTTCCTCCTCCTCTTCTTCGTCCTGCACATTTTCTTCCTCCTTTTCCATCTTTTCTCCACAGCTGCTCTATTTCCCATCATGCATCTGTTCCAGGTGTTTTGGCGCCTGAAGCTTCTGTTTTGTTTGTAAAGTTTATGAAGTTTAAGCGTCGATGTCGGACGATTTAAACACGTCCCGTCCCACAGCGTCCCGTCCCACAGCGTCCCGTCCCACAGCGTCCCGTCCCACAGCGTCCCGTCCCACGCTGGACGTCACGAGGGACTCTTGAAAGAGAGAGATAGAGGGAGATAAAGTTAGAGGGAAAGAGAGAGAACGACAAAGACAGATGGAGAGATAAAGGGAAGAGAGAGAGAGAGAGAAGAAGAGATATAGATAGAGAGAGATAGAGGGAGAGGAAGAAAGAGCGAGATAGAGGAGGGAGAAAGAGGGCAAGAGAGAGAGTGATAAAGAGATGGGGAGAGAGTGAAATAGACAGAGGGAGAGAAAAAAGAGAAGAACATAGACGGATAGAAAGAGAAGAGGGAGAAAGAGAGAGAAAGAGAGAGAAGGGAGAAAGAGGGCAAGAGAGGAGAAAGAGTGATAAAGAGAGGGAGAAAGGGAGAGAGAACGAGAGACAGAGAGGGTGAAAGAGAGAGATAGGGAGAGAGATAAGGCTAGAGGGAGAGAGAAAGAGTGAGATAGATGGATGGATAGAAAAAGAGAGGGTGAGAGAGAGAAAGAGATAGAGAGAGAGCTAAAGGTAGGAGGAGAGAAAGAGAACATTATAGATAGATGGAGAGAAAGAGAAGGGAAGAGAAGAGAGATATAGATAGAGAAAGGTAGAGGGAAAGAGGGAGAAAGAGGGCAAGAGAGAGAGATAAAGATAGGGGCAGAGAGAAAGAATAGAATGAGATAGATAGAGACAGAGCTAAAGAGACAGGGAGAAAGGGAGATATAGATAGAGAATGATAGAAGGAACGGAAGAAAGAGAGAAAGAGAAAGCGGGATAAAGAGGGCAAGAGAGAGCGATAAAGAGAGGGGGAGGAGGAGAAAGAGAGAGAGATGGACACAGGGAGGAATAGAGAGATAGGGAGAGAGATGACCCCAGAGTGATGGAGTGGTGGGACGGAGTCTGTCCAATCTATAACGGCCGGTCGTCTGTTGCCTGGATACGGCGCTCACCCTTCACACTGGGTTATTTTAAGCCTTTAAGAAAAACTAATATTTACTCGAGACGAATTTGACTCGAGTTTCACTGGAGCCGAAGAAACACACACACAGAGCCCAGAACAGTCACTGAATGTTCCACTGTGCGGCATTAAACTGAACTATCTCCATGGAGACACGCAGCGGGCACCAAAAGGTCAACGTTACAGGTCTGGTTTGCGGAAAGGCGATACTACCGACACTAAGAATGCAGGTTTTTTTTTGGGTTTTTTTCTGTTTGTTTTCTTGTTCAAAACAGCTGCAGTTGGAATGATGCAACAGACATTCATTTAATGCTGTACTGCGGAACATTCCAGGCAAAACAATAACATATAAATGAATAGAAGCGGATGGTCTCTTCTAGAAATGTTCAAAAACAGACCTGGAGTTGTTTTGTTTCATTCACGCATGTTTATTAGTCTGTAACATCCCCACAGCTCAAAATGTGACGTCCCACCTTGTGATGTCATCAAGTGGTAGTTTTTTTTTTCCAAGTTAACAGCTCGATTTTTACGTTTAGTCCAGAACAGATTTGCAATTCCTGAGCTGAAATGATCCAAATGATTCTAGAAATGAAGGTGTGTGGAGTTTAAACACACAGTGGAGCACTTCCTGTATCGCCACATGATGACATCACAAGGTGGAACGGGGTGTTTTCTTTGTGTGTTAAACGTGTATGAAACAAAACACAACTCCAGGTCTGTTTGTGATGAGGAAACAACATCAGAACAGATCAGAAAAATATAGGAATCTGGGCCGTTTAATCGACAGAGACGCGGTGAATCATATTTTTCGTTAAATATCTCAGATTAAACGTTCGTATTGTTCTTTTCATGACATAAATACTCTAAAAGCCGTTTTAAAATTTCGTTTATGACGAGACTCAATCAAATCATCGGTGAACATGTTGAAATCCATCGCGATTCTTTTTGTTCCGCGTCGTCGTCTTTACAGAAACGTCAAAACTTTAACCCGCCCACATCAACCTGTCGCCATCGTCACCATAGCAACGTAACATATATATGAAAAGCTGTGGCTCGGTGTTCATCATGAGCTTTTTCTCTGTAAAAATAGCTAGATTTGGTGCGTTTTTGTTGTAAAATGATCAGATTTGGCTGTGGACGCTTGAATAATTCTCTTTTATGGCTGATTATTTGCACGTTCTGCTGTTTATTTGTTGCAGCTCGTGTTTTTTTTTAATGAAACAGTCCATTTAAAACTGTTCACTGGGATTTTGTTTCATTATTTAAATCTTAATTAGTGACGTAAAGTCGTTTCCATCTCATCGTTTATCGTGATGTTTCTCTGTAGTCACATATCGAGCCTTAACGACAAATGAGAATGAATGTGATTTTGTACAAAGACAGACCCCGCCTCTTCTTCTTCTTCTTCTACTGTAACATTTATTGAACAACTAAATAGCTTTTTTGCATTTGCATCCGGCGAATGTAATTTATATGAATCCCGTCCCATTAATTAAAACAATCGTCTAAATGGAGCGAGGGAAAAGCTTGAGCACGGAGAGCGCAAATGAATGTTATTAAGATGGTAGTGGCGTCTGAATTTAATTATACTTTTGTGATGATGCGGCGGTCATAACGCGGGCCGCCGGAATGTAAAACAACAGCCGTGTTTTGGAGCGGCGCCTGTCGAACGAGATAACGACAAACCGCCTGAACTTTAGATTGTTTTACATTTTGTTTGTAGAAGAAGAATAAACTCATTTCTTTCTATTTCTGTGTCAGTCTGTGTCTCTGTCGTCCCTTTGCCACATTATCTCTCCTGTGTTTTATATTTGCGCTTGTTTTGGTCGCTGTATAATTAAGTCGTCTGTCCTTGGCGTTCTCTCTCTCGTTCGTACTCGTTCTCGCCGTGTCCACACCCGGGGCAAGCTCTGGTCGTGGTGCTCGCTCCACAGCTCTGCCTGCAGCTCGGTCCGGGCTGTGCGGCGCTTGTTCGCTGCAGTTAGTGTTTTGTGTTTGACCTGGTGGGACTGTCCTGTTTGGAGATGGTTTTGGTTTAAGGTCAGTGATGTCATCCCCGTGCGAGGTCGGCCCTTTTGTTCTGTTTGCCCAAAACAAAGTAACAACAGAGAGGTGAACCTGATGAGACAGAGGACGGGGTTTTGTCCATCCACATGTGACATTAGAGATTCAGCCGCAAAGCAGGAATATTCTAGCATCATCGTACAAACTGTTTTCCAAATGATTGAATTAAGTTAATAATTAATGTTTTAAATTTCAGTTAAATAAACACAGCAGAAAAACTTTGAACACGGTTTACCCTTATCTATTTTAATATAATTTTGTCACGTTCAGCCGGATTAATAAGGCCATGTGTCTGACTTCCTCCTTTTGATAAAGAAAAAAAATAAATAAATAAGTAGTTTGATTCAATTTGGTCTTGTTAATGTTGCTTATCAATAAATGTATTATTATTTATTTAGTTTATTTAATTTTAATGATTTAATCTGATATTTATTACATTTTTATGTATTATTTTGATATTTATTTTATTATATTTTATTTTAGTTTCAGTTGGTTAAAAAATGTATAGTTTAAATAAGAATTACATTTTTTTTTTAATGATTTTCAGGCAGATTGATGCATTTTACATATTTTCTGTTACAGATTAAAAAAACAATATTTTTAAAGTAATTTTTTGTTGTAAATTAATCTATATTTCTTTCTTTTTTATATATATTTCTATATTTCATCTATATTTCTTTCTTTTTTGTTTAGTTGTTATGTTTTTTTGTCAATTTTACAGACAAATTGTGTGAATGTTTTTCTTCTTCGTGGGAGCACTGAGTTACAGAGAGAGGGGACACAGTTTCCTAGTGGACAGATCCGGAACTGCGCCCAATGCTCACTTCCTGTTTAGCACGCGGCAGCTAGCAGATTAGCTCCGTCCATTTACATCTACAGTGACACAATGATTTTGCCCAATATATGACAGAAAAAACACTTTTATTTTCACATCCAAGAACAACAAACTCCTGCGTCCGTTTGATAGTCCATTACTGATCATAAACAGTTTCATAAAATGGCCGCTCCTGGTGTTATTTCTTCTCTCATTTGCCTGGTGCCCGGGCGGTTTATTGCCTCCGGCCGTGGGGTGGTTATGACAGTCACTTTCCATTATCACATGATTCTGTTTCCGCCTTTGAAGCATAAACATTCGTCGCCTCTTCGCACCAGCAGCTAAGTCTTATTTATGCTCCATTGTCGTGTTAAAAAGACAGGAGTTTATTCAGTGTAAACAGGGAGAGGATAGAACAGAGATATGAACAGACCGGGCGCTGATAAGCTGAGAGAGGTTGACTTTATGACTCCGCACATCTTATGCATCAGAACAGAACATTCTCAGAGCTGATAATGAGATTCAAAACACTAAATATAGCCCATAGTCACTGCGAGTATCTGGAGTGTGTGTCCGCATACATAACACAGAGACATTACGAGATTACTAATGAGCTATTAAGACGCCAGGGAGGGTTGCAGGATTATTATTACAGGCGTATACATAATCGTAAACATAGAAAAGAGAGGAATCAAAGCGGCTAATGGGGCCAGTGCTTCTCGATCCGCAGTGTCAGGTTTTATGTGGAGGAGCTGTCCAAGGTGCTGAAACCCACAAAACAAACGTACAATATATATGTCGCACTTGTTTTCACGTGTGCAAGCTGTTTTTTTTACAGTTTAGGCACATTTATCATAATTTTTGGATATAAATTGGTGTTTTATTGAATCCAAACCTGCGAGTTCAATCTACAACTATGGTTTGTCACAATAAAATGCTTTTTGGATTCAATTATTTCTATTTCGTTGGGCTTTTCTAATCCTGTATTAGATATTCTGTTGGGTACATAGACTGTGTATATATAAATGTACTTTGCTAACCCGCTAACTGCTACGTTGCAAAATATTGTTCTGTTTTGCGCATCATATTTATACGTTTATGTTTTTTAATGCATATTTTTCATAGTAAAAGACAAAACGTTGTAACAGTGAAGAGTTTGGCTGCTCGTCCAAGCCGCTTCTTCAGTTTTTGTAAAGTTCTTAAAGTTAAATGTGCGAAAAACAATAAAATTCAATTGAATGAATAAATTACAGTTATTGAAACATCCATTTTAACCTGCTCCTGTCGACATTTAACATCGCAACGTGTCAAATCATAGACTGTTTATATAAATGGACATAGCTAACCTGTTAGCCGCCGTGTTATAAATAAAAAGTGATCACGTGCGCGCTTCTAGCTCCATCGGCTCTGGCTCCAATTCACTTTCTATTGAAAAACTGTCTCCTCTCTCTGTACCTGCTGCTGTCAGACTCCTCATTTTGCTCTTAAATGTTCATATTAATCGGCTCTACATGATCCTGGGGTTTATTTTTATTTTATTTTTTTGGAGTAATTTTTTTATTTATTTTTATTTATGTATTTATTTATTTATTTTTTAGTTTTTTTAAGTTGTTTTTGTTATCATTTTGTTTGTTCTTTTCCTTTTTTTCCATTACTTTATTTTTTATTTATTTTGAGGTTATTATTATTATTATTATTATTATATTTTTATTATTGTAAGTTGGGTATTTTTATATTTTAAGTTTTTTTTTATTTTTATTTTATTATTATGTTTTTTTTATTTAACACTAAACCTTAACAGTGTTTCAAGTTAATGCACAGAAAAGTTTACATAAAAACTACCTCAAGTTTTTCTTATCACTAAGAAAATTTGTTATTTTATCAAGTAATTTTACTTTAAGTTTTTTGAAATACTGTCTCCTCTCTCTGTACCTGCTGCTGTCAGACTCATTTTGGTCTTAAATGTTCGTAATAACTCGCTCTACATGATCCTGGGGTTTTTATTTCGCTATTATGTCTGTAAATCCAAATTAGCCGCTATAACTGCTCACCTCGATGAGCTTCATTTGGAGCTGGACGCTTCTTTACACAGTTTGTGGCCGTTTCAGTCGGAGCACATCGAGCCTGTAAACAGTGTCGCTGTCCATGGTGCTGAAAGCGCAATGTTGAGTCCAGTTACAGTAATCCGTCGTGTTATTGCATCGCTGTCTGTGTCTTTTTGCGTCGTGTTGTTGGTTTTATTAATGCTGCTTTTGTGCACGGTGTTTATCAAAGAATAATGTAACAAGGAAGAGTTAAACAAACACAAAAGTAAACACAAAAAGACAAAACAAACCTGACTGAGCGCTGTTCACGGTTACAGCTTCAGTTGTAACGGTCGTCCGTGCGTCTCCAGACCCGGCGGCTTTATTCCTCGATGATGAACTGCGGTGTTTCGATGCGTATCACTAGTGTCAGAGCGAACACTAAATCTGCCACCCCCAAGGACCACAGTTATTCACTCACGAACAACTAAAGAAAGGCAAAACACACCGCACAAAGACACTGCGCCGCGACACATTTCTCACACTGTTGGGAAGTACTAAAGTAAATAAATACATTTTCTGAACACAAATACTGTCAGACCCTCTCCGTCTTTAATGAGGTTTAAGACTAGACTGAAAACTCACGTCTCCTCCCTGGTATTTAACACGACACAGGATGTACAGGTGTTTTATTGTTTGTTCAGTTCAAGTTGTTTTAAATGTGGCGCAGAAATAAAGTTGAATTTAACTCTACGTGAAAGTTTGAATGGATCATGTCACAGATTTAGATAAGAAACAACTCATTTTAAAGGTTCATATTGGGATTTCTGATCTGATGTTTCCTCATCACAAACAGACGAGGAGTGTGTTTTGTTTCTATTCACAGACCCGTTTAGACCTGGTTTGGAACTGATTTAGTCCTGGTCTAGTCCTGGTCTAGTCCTGGTTTAGTCCTGGTTTAGTCCTGGTTTAGTCCCGGTTTAGTCTTGGTTTAGTCTTGGTCTAGTCCTGGTCTAGTCCTGGTTTAGTCCCGGTTTAGTCCCGGTTTAGTCCTTGTTTAGTCCAGGTTTAATCCTGGTCTAGTCCTGGTTTAGTCTTGGTTTAGTCTTGGTTTAGTCTTGGTTTAGTCTTGGTTTAGTCTTGGTTTAGTCCTGGTCTCGTCCTGGTCTAGTCCTGGTCTAGTCCTGGTCTAGTCCTGGTCTAGTCCTGGTTTAGTCCTGGTCTAGTCCTGGTTTAGTCCTGGTCTAGTCCTGGTTTAGTCCTGGTCTCGTCCTGGTCTAGTCCTGGTCTAGTCCTGGTTTAGTCCATATTTAGTCCTGGTTTAGTCCATATTTAGTCCTGGTTTACACCATATTTAGTCCTGGTCTAGTCCTGGTCTAGTCCTGGTCTAGTCCTGGTTTAGTCCTGGTTTAGTCCTGGTTTAGTCCTGGTCTAGTCCTGGTCTAGTCCTGGTCTAGTCCTGGTCTAGTCCTGGTCTAGTCCTGGTCTAGTCCTGGTCTAGTCCTGGTCTAGTCCTGGTCTAGTCCTGGTCTAGTCCTGGTGTAGTCCATATTTAGTCCTGGTCTAGTCCTGGTCTAGTCCTGGTCTAGTCCTGGTCTAGTCCTGGTCTAGTCCTGGTCTAGTCCTGGTTTAGTCCCGGTTTAGTCCCGGTTTAGCCCTGACTCTGGTGTGTGAGATGTTCCATGTAGCTGACAACGTGAAAACTCCCACTTGATGACATCACGAGGTGGAACGTCGCATTTTGAGCTTTTGGAGATGTTAATAATAAAATGTGACTCAAACATGTGGAGAATGAAACATGTTTCTGAGGCGGTAGAAACATTAAAACACGACTTAAACGTCACCAGACTCAGTTTTATGTGACACGGCGACATATTTTTCCAACGCTGCTCCTGGAAAGACGGAATCTCTCATTATTTAGACACTTGCGACGTGCGCGTTGGTCATTTGTGTAGGTGGGGACGTCATCCATCTTTTATCCCGTAATGACCTGATGTGGAACGGGCCTCGTGAATCGCCTGGAGAGCAGCTGGCGTGCATTTTAATAAGGCCGTCCAATCATCTCGCTCAGACAGATCTTGTTGTGTCTGCTGGAAAAGCCATTTAACATTTGATCTATTTGCGTTGGTCAAACGGGATGAACGATGCTCCCAAACATTGCATTTACTCGCACAATGGCAGACGATAAAAATAAATGGGATGGCGCGCGTGTTAGCATATGCCGTCTGATTGCTATACAAAATTGCAGGAATAGGTATTGTGGAGATTTTTAAAATGGCTCCACATCTTCGTTCTTTTGACAAATCGCCGGCTCCTCTCTGACGTTCCTCTTCGCTCAGGCCCGATCTGTTTTACGTTGTTGTTTTTTTTCTGCGAGATAAACCCAAAGTGGTCTGCTGTTTTATACTGGGTGTGTATTTCAATCGATTTGAGGCTGTTTAGAAAATAGTAGCGACTAATGGTTTAGCAGATTCTTCAGACGATATCGCCCGCGCTCTTCTGTGTCGGTGTGTTTCAGACTGAGGGGACGGTAGGACTGTTGCCATGGTGATTACTGATTTAAAACTAAATATTTTATCATTTGAATGAGGAATAAGTTTGAGTAAATGTTTAGATCTTGTTTAGTCCTGGTTTAGAACTGGTTTAGACCTTGTTTAGGCCTGGTTTAGTCCTGGTTTAGTCCTGGTTTAGTCCTGGTTTAGACCTTGTTTAGTCCTGGTTTAGACCTTGTTTAGGCCTGGTTTAGTCCTGGTTTAGGCCTGGTTTAGTCCTGGTTTAGACCTTGTTTAGTCCTGGTTTAGACCTTGTTTAGTCCTGGTTTAGACCTGGTTTAGTCCCGGTTGAGTCCTGGTTTAGCCCTTGTTTAGTCCTGGTTTAGACCTTGTTTAGTCCTGGTTTAGACCTGGTTTAGTCCCGGTTTAGTCCTGGTTTAGTCCTGGTTTAGTCCTTGTTTAGACCTTGTTTAGTCCTGGTTTAGACCTGGTTTAGTCCTGGTTTAGTCCTCGTTTAGACCCGGTTTAGTCCTGGTTTAGTCCCGGTTGAGTCCTGGTTTAGCCCTTGTTTAGACTTTGTTTAGTCCTGGTTTAGACCTGGTTTAGACCTGGTTGGTTTAGACCTGGTTTAGACCTGGTTAAGTCCTGGTTGAGTCCTGGTTTAGACCTGGTTGGTTTAGACCTGGTTTGGACCTGGTTAAGTCCTGGTTGAGTCCTGGTTTAGACCTTGTTTAGACCTTGTTTAGACCTTGTTTAGACCTGGTTTAGACCTG
The DNA here is from genome assembly GCF_009829125.3 of Periophthalmus magnuspinnatus. NCBI lineage: Eukaryota > Metazoa > Chordata > Actinopteri > Gobiiformes > Gobiidae > Periophthalmus > Periophthalmus magnuspinnatus. Next base: position 2,217,963 of record NC_047135.1, on the reverse strand, counting down.
GTTTAGACCTGGTTTGGACCTGGTTAAGTCCTGGTTAAGTCCTGGTTAAGTCCTGGTTTAGACCTGGTTTAGACCTGGTTTAGACCTGGTTTAGACCTGGTTTTAGACCTGGTTTTAGACCTGGTTTTAGACCTGGTTTAGACCTGGTTTAGACCTGGTTTAGACCTGGTTTAGACCTGGTTTAGACCTGGTTTAGACCTGGTTTAGACCTGGTTTAGACCTGGTTTAGTCACCATGAACATTAAAAGAAAGAAAAATGGAAGTGAAAAGAGTGTTTTTACATAATCGTGGCGTCACAATCAAACAAAACACGACCCCTTCCTCCAGTTGCGTTTACATTTTTACAATCCCCCTTGTTCATTTGGATAATATGAAACTGCTTTATTTACTCAGCGGAGTGGCTAAACGACGCCGCCAACCCGAGAGCGAGCGATCTGATTGGTCGGGTGCCAGCAGCGGCGCCAAACGAGTGTCGAACTGAGTCAGAATGTAAATCAGAGCTGCAGATCAATGTTTCCTCTAATGGCCTTTTATTTCCTGTCTCTACACGAGGCCCGAGCCCGCCGCCGCGAGCCCGAGCCCACAGAGCGGCGTCTCCGTGATGCCGGCGAGCGCCACGGTGCAGGTGTCAGAGTAATTGAGTAACGTCGCCTGTAATTGGTTCTGGGAGCGTTAGATGTGATGGTGATGTCATCTGAGGAGTGTAAGTCCTGGTTTAGTTCTGCTTTAATCCCGGTTTCGTTCTATTGTGGAACATTTCGCTGACAGTCATTGAGTACGGCTGCTGTAATTGCTGGATTAAAGGTGCGCTGAGTAACTTTTCTCGTGCAGAGTCTGTCACCTGTGCTTGTCGCCATGGTGATGTCATTATTTTCACCTAATTTAGAGCCGAGTTCTGTATTTGGAATTACGACCACGAGTGTCTTGCAACCAAAGAGCCAATCAGGAGCGAGGATGTTGAAGGTAACGCCCCTTCCTGCGCACACTGCTGGTTTGGCACTGGCACTGTCAATCAAACCTGTTGCTAACGCTAACGGGAGCGACCTCAGGAGAAAGAAGGCGCCTGATTTGTCTGTTATTAAAACATAAACTGGATTAGATCTGGTTTAGTCCTGGTTTTGTCTTTGCTTAGTCCTGGTTTAGACCTGGTTTGGACCTGGTTTAGTCCTGGTTTAGACCTGGTTTAGACCTGGTTGGTTTAGTCCTGGTTTAGACCTGGTTTGGACTTTGTTTATATATATGTATATATTCAGCCGATACGATACTGGTATCTGATATCGGCACCAATATAATACTTTTGTGGTATCGACTTTGAAGATTTGTCTATAAAACTGATGTAATTTGAACATTTGGACGATAAATGATCTCAGTCTCTGTCTTGGTATCGGTCGATATCGAGTGTTGCCAGATACTTAAAGCCAAAGTAGCATAACCATAAACTCTCTATATATAAATGGACATAGCTAACCTGCTAGCCACCGCGTTACAAACAGGAAGTGATCATGGGAGCACTTCCGGGTCCATCGACTCTGGCTCCAATTCACTTTCTATTGAAAAACTGTGTCTCCTTTCTCTGTACCTGCTGCTGTCAGACTCGTCATTTTGGTCTTAAATGTTTCGTAAAACGTTCTGATGATTCTGTTTCCACGTGATGATGTTGTGTGGTTGTCGTGTAGTTGTCGTGTAGTTGTCGTGTGGTTGTTGTGTAGTTGTTGTGTAGTTGTGTCTGCAGGTTGGGGCCCTGTTCGTGCTGCAGTTTCTCACCTGGGCACAGCTCTGTTTAATAGACACTTTTCCTCATTTCACTTTATCACTAAAACCACAGGGGCCATTCTGACGGCGTTTGTCTAATGCAGTTTGAGTTTTGGCACAGCTTCGGCTCTGTTCTACGGTTGTGTTCATTCATCTTCTCAGCCGTAGTAGAGCCCGAAACACTATGAAATTAAACTGCTTATAATGTATCCCTCAGTGTAAAACCGTTTTGAAGCATAATCGAGCCAGTGGATTGTCAGCTCCAACACTTAATGAATGAAATCAGTCAAACCTATGTGCAGTTATACGGGATATAAGTCACTAATGAGGCAAAAAGACAGATTAAAGCTGCATTATGGAACTTTTCTCGTTGCGGATCGGCTACACGGTTGTCTGAGATGTGAGAGCTTTGCCTGGAGAGTTTTATAATTCAATAAATGTTAGAAAAAACTGACTCTTGTAGCTTTAAGTCATGTTCTAATGTTGTTTCCTCCTCAAAAACAGACCTGGAGTTGTGTTTTGTTTCATTATTATTCGTCTTTCTACATCTCCAAAGCTCAAAATGCGACGTTCCACCTTGTGATGTCATCAAGTGGTAATTTTCAAGTTAGCAGCTACGTTTTACTTTTGAATTGAGAAGAGAGTGACGATTTCCAGAACTGAAATCATCCAAATGATTCTAGAAATGAAGGTGTGTGGAGTTTAAAAACACAGCGGAGCACTTCCTGTATCACCGCACGATGACATCACAAGGTGGAACAGAGTGTTTTCAGTTTAAGAGAGGAACTCAGGCTAAATCTGCAGGTTTGTTTGTGTGAATGAAGCAAAAAAAACACAACTCCAGGTCTGTTTGCGACGAGGAAACGACATTAGAACATACTGTAGCTCAGAAAATAGAGTAACATGAGCTCTATTAACAAGTTTAATGCCATACTGTGGAACATTCCAGGTTCAAAGTAATAATTTAAATGGAAACACGCAGGTTAGCAGACCCTCCACGTAGTTAAAATGATTGAAGTATATCGTAAAAAATAATAAAATGTACGAGTTTTAGTGGTAGGATAAGGCGACGTAGACACCGCGCCCAAAGCAAACCTCCTCCTCGCCGCAGGAGGAGGCGCAGGAGGAGGCGCTAGAGACCACCGCAATAAAAATGTGATGTTGTTGTTTTTCCTGGATGGGAAAAAAAGTCCTTTCCCATCTGTATCCAGGCTCATTTTCAAACCTGTCCTGACCCGACTGCCCTTCCTCCTCCAGGACTCTCGGTGCTGCAGAAGGTCCTGGACACGGCGGCGGAGAAGAACTGGCTGGTGACGTCGGTGAACGTGGAAACCATGACCGAAGCCTCGTTCCTCAAAGTGTTTCAGGATCTGGACAAGAGGAAGGAGGGTCAGATCATCATCGACTGCGAGACCGACCGCCTCACGGGGATCCTCAAGAAGGTAAAGAACGCTCCAGGGTCCGTCCTGGTTCAGATCTTGAGTCCTCGTTTTAGTCTTGGTTGATGCTAGTCCAGTTTTGGTTTAAATTGGACATGTAGCTTAACTTCTTCTGCTAATGCTGTTGTAATTCTTGCTTTGTCTTTGTTAAATTGGTAACAGTAAAAGAAAATTTGAATTCTGTAACTAGACACAAAGTTTTAGAGTGAAGAAGTTTGGCCATTTCTTCAGTTCTGGTCAAATTCCTGCTGGACACTGCCTTATATCAGTCTGAAGCTAACGACACTGAAGCTAACACACCTGTTTGTTTATAGTTTCTGTTCGTTGCTGAGGTTTAGGTCTGAGGATGGAGTTGTAGATGTTTAAGGAAGGATTGTGTCAAGAAAACTCTGTTCTCGACGCGCCGTTTGCCAAAAAGACTTAAGACAAGCGTTAGACTTTGTTCTACTCTGATCAGAGGGGAGAAATCTTTGCCTCCATAATTTTATTTACAGATTCTCTTTCCTAACAAAAATAACTTCTTTAACTCTCCTCTTAAACCATTTCTTTTCTCTGGCTCAGATCTGAACCTCACTCTCTTCAAAGGAGTGTTTAGTGTCTTTGAGATGGAGATGAACCGCAGATTGTTGTCCTGAGCTGCTCTTGTGACGGTGTTGGTTCATTCTCTTATGGAGCGGTTGTTTAGTTTTTTCATTACACTGAATGGAGTAGACCACATTGTTTTGTTTGTGGCTCGAGGTTTTTGTTTTTTGGGCGAACCAGTTTTTGCCTTAAAGCAGAGGCGTCAAACACATCAGCAAAATGGCCGCCATCAAGGGCCAGATGTGACTGTGGCAGGATAAATGTCACTAAATGTAAACAAATGTCATGTAAAATAAATGTAACTACTTTTAAACTTGTTAAATAACGGTTTCTGTGATAAACTGACATTTTTAAAAGTGTGGATCTGGTCAGAACCTTCAGCTCTGATTCAAAAACAGACTTTTTTAGCCTTTTAATTATTGGACAATTTGTCGTTTTTCTCGCAGACTCACTTTTTCATACTTAGCTCCGTGTTTGGTGTCAAAATGTCGACGTAGATTGTACCGACCGCGCCTCATAACACAAAAAACATACAGATTTTCTCCTTAAATCGCAAACTTGTATTCGCCTTCACTTTTCTTCCTCCAAACTTCCTTCCACGCCGACAATTTTCCTTTTGATGAACATTTTGTGATGATTATTTGCAAATATTTCTCAGTTCCACTTGTTGGGAAAGTCTCATTAGCTTATTGTCAGTGCAAACATTAAATCAGTACAGACTTATTTTAAAATGACAGTCATGCCTTTTAATTGACCTTCTCGTGGGCCACATAAAATGACATGGCGGGCCGCATTTGGCCCCCGGGCCTTGAGTTTGACACATGTGTCTTAAAGTGTTTGTAGGTTTGGATTAGTCCGGAATTTCATGCTGTCGGAAAATCTTCGGATGCTTTTCAGACGCACCGGCCGTGTAAGGAATGGTCACACGTTTTCTTCTAGGTTCAGACGCTCTGTTGTGTTTTTTGGACGACGAAAAAGGTTTTGTCCAGTTACAGATTTTAATTTTTTGTTTGTCAAACCTGGACGACTGAGGGATTACATGGATAAATCAAACCAATTTGTCAAACCAAATTAACAGAGGGCTAAAATTAAAAACTGAGACAAATTCACGGGCCAAACGTAATATATTTTAAACTATAACTATGACAAACATATGAGACGTTAAATTTGAAATAAAAGACACATCAGTAGAATTCAGTTCTCATTTAAATAATAAAATAAATCATGTCTCTCTCTGTAATAATTAATTTAGCGGAGGTGACTCGTAGCTCGGTCGCTAATGAGTCTCAACAGAAAAGGAGGGTCTCGATTGCGCGGTGTACTAGCAAAGCATTCTGGGATTTGTAGTATTAGTGGTTCATGTGTTATATAACAGTGGACCAGCTCTAAAGCACATTTGATACGATCTCACGCGCCAAATATAATTACACCGCGGGCCAAAATTGATCCTCGGGCCTGAGTTTGATATATGTGCAGTACAGTATTTACTCACTCCATGTATTTACTCGGTGATATTGTTGCCACAGCTGCCCTGGGGTCGACTGACGGACGCAGGACGGCCAATTTTACGCCATGAACCACTCCGAGTATCACCAAAAGTCACAAACAAACTGCATTTATTCACAGAAACGCGGTGAAGCTTCTCGCCTAAGGACGCAACACCGCAACGCCACTGTGCACCAGATATTCCCAGATATTCCCAGATATTCCCAACGGTCTAACATCCAATTACTAACCAGACGCGGCCTTATTTACTGTATCTTCTGAGATGTGACGGGATTAGGCAGTGATAAGCAGCAGGTTGGGCAGTTTTATTTTATCTCGATTAGTTTGGAGTTACGACCTGGTTTAGAGTCGGGTTGCGTCGTCGTCTGCCTTCAGGGGGCGCTGCAGACGGTAAAGAGCCGTGAACTGTTGGGACACCTGCCAAGTCTTGTGCAATCCCGCTGCAATCGTAAGTGCTGTTTCGTCATGTTCACAGCGGACAAGTAACTGAATCAAAACGCTCGGCTCGCTGAAGACCGGCACAAATCGGATTAATACAAAATGGATTCTGCTTTTTCTTTTCTTTTTATTATTTATTTCCTGCAGATGTATTTGTTATAAGTATCAAAGTACGTTCGTTTGCTGCCAACTTTCGGTTCCTTGGCTTTAAACGTCCACGTCAACAAGCCAATAAAGACACAGCGCTGATTTATTTAAAGGGAACATAATACACGATTCTGTTCTGTGTTTTAATGTTGTTTCCTCGTCACAAACGTATTTACGCTGAAAACAGAAAACGCCCCGTTCCACCTCGTGATGAAACACCGTGTTGAGTCAGTTCTCCGGCGTCTCAAAGTCAAAGAGCGTCATAATAAATCCACAAATCCACTGACAGTCTGCAGGGTCCACGTAAAGATAAAACCAAACAGATAATATGAACCAAACTCCAACATCCTGCTCCTCTTCCTCGGTCCTGATAAAAGCGTGAGTCCCAAATAAATGCGGCGTAGTAAATATATCCAGTGTGGAGCGAGCGTCTGGGTAAAGTTGAAGCCAAACAGATAAAATGAGCCAGAACTCCTCCGAAATACTCTTACTCCTCGGTTTCTGTGTGAACATTTTCAGCGTAATGTGATGTTTAGGAGTTGTTTTTTTTGCAGAGTCGTGTTAAAATTAATAAACAAAACGCAAAAGATGAGGCCGTGGACAGGGAGCTGCAGGGGGGTTAAGGGTCAGGGACGTCATGTTAACTCAATAGCGTCGGATGCTGTCGTCGCCGTTAGACTCGCGGTTGTGGACTTTCCGTTACTGTAACTCCGCAACCGATTGTCCTTCGTGTAAATTCAAACGGCGTCTCAAAGCAGAGGCATGAGGCTCTTTAAAAACGTTACTGTCATTACGGTAATGTGCTTACGTCGTCCCTCGAAGACGACCAATCAGAGCGAAGGTGCTGCCGCTATTCTCCCAGTCAGTTATTCGATGTGTCAAAAGGAAAAATAAGGATGGATAAAGGTGTAAAATAGAGGAAGTTTTGTGAAAAAAAGCACATGATGCCTCCTGAGACCTGGTGTCCTCATCTGTGGACAACACATTTTGGGTTGTTTAGGCCACAGTGCAAATTTTTAGAAGAACAGCAACAAGAACATGGCTAATTTTGAATATTTCTAAGAGTTTAGAATATTTATTTTTAATTTTAATTTATTTTATTTTGTTTTTATTTTTTTGTATTATTTTTTTTATTTTCTTTTTTTATCGTATTTTAATATATATATTTTACTTATTTTTAATTTAAATTTATTTTTTTAATTTTTGATTTATTTATTTTATTTTTTCATTTATTGTATTATTTTTATTTTATTTAGTTTAAAAAAAATGTATTTTAGTATATATTTTTTTTATTTTTTTTATTTTTGTATTTAATTTTTTTTTTTTTTAAGGCATACGTCTTCCTGCTCCTGTCAGCAGCACAAATGAGACACATTGATCCTAGAGGCACAATTGTTTCTCATTTTGTTTTTTACACAAAATATATGTGTTCAAGCTCTTAATAGTTTTTGCAAATAAAGTCCTGCAGGAGCTCGAGTCTCAGGAGGTTAACGTGATTTTTATGGCTAAAAAAGAACCAAAAAAAAGTCTAGACGTGATATAATGGTCTGTAATGTTTTCAGTCCTTAAAGAGTTAAACACACAAATGCAGGGAAATAAATGTGATGTAGTAAAAATATCCAGTGTGGAGGTTGTGTAAAGAAGCAGCCAAATGAGTCTGCGTTAAATTGACCATAATCCTCCTCTTCTGTCCAGGAAGTCGCTCCGTAAAACTGTTATACATGAAAACAAAGCCCATGAGCTCTGGTAGAAAAACAAAAGTGAAACTGAGCCTGTTGTGATCAGCTGTAATGAATGTGCTTTTGTTTTGTGGTATAACTGGACGTCGTACTGTGATTTAATATGTGAATTATTATATTTCTGTTCTATTTGTAACGGCATTCAAGGGTGGAACGTATTTTGTTATTAATGTTCAGGTACAGGAATCGGTATCGAAAAACTGGTATCGTTAACGTTCTGGTCCCAGCCCTATATACACACACATATATATATATACTGTACTATACACTGGTCTCTCGTTTATCTCGGGGGTTATGTTCTAAAAATAACCCGCAATAGACGAAATCCGTGAAGTATCATCTTTATTTTTTACATTATTCTCTCTGTTTTTGTCTGTAAAACCCCTCACCACACACTTTATACACTTTTCTCACACAGGCGTTAACATTTTCTCACATTTCTCTCTCGTTTAAACTCTCTCAAAGTTCAAACCTTCGTAGGCGTCTTTGTCGGTGCAGAACGTTTCATCGACATTGTGGGTTTTGTCGGGGAGAAAACAAATCGCAAACGTACAGCACTTCAGAGTCACACTGCGATCCAACGTTTATGTAAATTTGTCTGAACACATTCTGTACTGGACAGGAGACACGGCACGGAGGAGACTGATGGACAATGGTCTACAGTCCAACAGCCAATCAGGACGCACGACACAATGGTCTACAGTCCAACAGCCAATCAGGACGCACGACACAATGGTCTACAGTCCAACAGCCAATCAGGACGCACGACACAACGGTCTACAGTCCAACAGCCAATCAGGACGCACGACACAATGGTCTACAGTCCAACAGCCAATCAGGACGCACGACACAACGGTCTACAGTCCAACAGCCAATCAGGACGCACGACACAATGGTCTACAGTCCAACAGCCAATCAGGACGCACGACACAATGGTCTACAGTCCAACAGCCAATCAGGACGCACGACACAACGGTCTACAGTCCAACAGCCAATCAGGACGCAGGACACATTGTTGGAGACATTGAGAGTTTGAAGTACTAACCTCTTCACTTTCTGTACCTCTAAGTCGTTTGTTACTGCGTCTAACTCGTGTCTTTTGTCGCTTTTAGGCCATTTTACACAAACACAAACAAAACTTAACACCACTACTTTTACAACAAACAGTAAACAACTTTTAGCTTCATATTCTGGTTCTAAAAGACGTTAAACTCGTCTGAAGTGAGGCCCTGTGCGTTTCCTGTTTGCTGCATAATTCATCCTCGTGTTTCATCATATTTGTTCACTGCACCAAACATATAATTTCAAAGCCGCCTCACGTCTTTACTGTTACAAAACAAAGCAGATATATGAAACGGAGGGTGGAGGGAAACGGGGGCCCGCTCTGGCTTGTTTTTCAGTCTGGAGCATCAAGGACGAGGCAGATTAATAACACAATAATACTGGCATTTGGGGCTTGTAATTATTCTCTGACAGAATCAAAAAATGACCCCGTGTTGCATTGTGGGAGACTGTACCGACACCATTTACATTTCAGTCACTTGTAATGATCTGATATGAGCCGTATTTGCATATGCACGAGACGACGGGTTTATATGAAAACAAAATGAAAAAAAAAAACGCTCTGTTCCACCTTGTGATGTCATCATGTGGTGATACAGGAAGTGGAGGTAAACGCAAACGAGCGCAGAGATGGAGACGGGATTTTTGTGTATGGAAAATGTGCGTTTAAACTGAAGGTCTGCAGGAGTGCGCTTGAAAAGAAAAACATCATCTGTAAATCAGTAATAGACCTGTGTTCATGGGTTCTACAGGCGCCATTTTGAGGACTTTTCCCCCATTCTAAACATATGATATTTGTTCCATATTCCACTGTTTTCTGTTCTAATGTTTTTTCCTCGTTACAGACCTGGAGTTGTGTTTTTTTTCTTGTTTCATTCGCACACGTTTAACACACAAACCCTGTATATTTACGCTCTCAAACTGAAAACACTCATTTATTTGTCGACATCTCCAAAGCTCAAAACGCTATGTTCCACCTTGTGATGTCACTTCCTGGTGATACAGGAAGTGCTCCGCTGTGTTTTTAAACTCCACACACCTTCATTTCTAGAATCATTTGGATCATTTCAGCTCCTGGAGTTGTAAATCTCCACTGAACTGAAGGTAAAAAGGTAGATGTTCACTTGAAAACTACCACTTCATGACATCACAAGGTGGAACAGAGCGTTTTGAGCTTTGGAGATGTCGACAAATAAATAATAATGAAACAAAACACAACTCCAGGTCTGTTTTTGAGGAGGAAACAGCATTAGAACATGACTTAAAGCTCATAAGAGTCCATTTTGTGTGATATAGGACCTTTAAAATGTGATTTTTTTACTTCTCTTTCGTCGTAGTCGCTAATAGACTTTGTGAAGGGAAACGACATAAAACAAGGAGCAGTTTAGCGCTCCGTTTGGCCGAGCTTACAGAGCCACTTTTGATTTTGTTCTGGTTCAGAGCGCATTCAGGCCTGGTATAGTCCTCGTTTAATCCTTTCTAAAATGAGTCTATAATTAGCCGTGGTCACATTGGTTCTGCGATCGGCCCGTTCAGCTCCGCTCACTGCTCCACGCGGCGACGGGTCAGTTTGAGTTTATGAATGTTATTTTGTTTTGGTTTAGAGCTGAATCCTGATGGAGTGTTGTTCTGGTTATTACAATTTGTTTAATCCTGATTTAGAGTTCATTTAGGCCTTCTTTAGACCTGGTTTAGTCCTGGTTTGGACCTGGTTTAGTCCTTGTGGAGACTTAGTTTAGTCCTGGTTTAGTTCTAGTTTAGTCTTGGTTTAGACTTGGTTCAGTCCTCATTTAGATCTGGTTTAGTTAATGTTATTAGCCCTGGTTTAGAACTTGCAGGGACTTAGTTTAGTCCTCATTTAGTTTTAGTTTACACCTGGTTTAGTCCTGGTTTAGTCCTGGTTTAGTCTTTTTTATTAGACTTGGTTTAGTCTTTTTTATTAGACTTGGTTTAGTCCTGGTTTAGTCCTGGTTTAGTCTTGGTTTAGTCTTGGTTTAGTCTTGGTTTAGTCCTAGTTCAGCCCTAGTTTAGTCCTGGTTTAGTCTTGGTTTAGTCCTGGTTCAGTCCTGGTTTAGTCCTGGTTCAGTCCTGGTTTAGTCCTGGTTTAGACCTGGTTTAGTCTTGGTTTAGTCCTTCTTTAGACCTGGTTTAGTCCTGCTTTAGACCTTGTTTAGTCCTGATTTAGTCCTGCTTTAGTTCTGCTTTAGTCCTGGTTTGGACCTGGTTTAGTCCTTGTGGAGACTTAGTTTAGTCCTGGTTTAGTTCTAGTTTAGTCTTGGTTTAGACTTGGTTCAGTCCTCATTTAGATTTGGTTTAGTTAATGTTATTAGCCCTGGTTTAGAACTTGCAGGGACTTAGTTTAGTCCTCATTTAGTTTTAGTTTACACCTGGTTTAGTCCTGGTTCAGTCCTGGTTTAGTCCTGGTTTAGACCTGGTTTAGTCTTTTTTATTAGACTTGCTTTAGTCCTGGTTCAGTCCTGGTTTAGTCTTTTTTATTAGACTTGGTTTAGTCCTGGTTTAGTCTTGGTTTAGTCTTAGTTTAGTCCTAGTTTAGTCTTGGTTTAGTCTTGGTTTAGTCTTGGTTTAGTCTTGGTTTAGTCCTAGTTTAGTCTTGGTTTAGTCTTGGTTTAGTCTTGGTTTAGTCCTAGTTTAGTCTTGGTGTAGACTTGGTTCAGTCCTGTTTGGATCTCAAAATGCTCAAATTCAGGCAGTTGTAAAGACCTTTTTTTTTTTTTTTTCAGCTGAGGCGACTTGCCAAAGTAAAATCACTTTTATCTCGACATAATTTTGAAACTTTAATCCACACTTTTATCTCGACACGGTTAGATTATTGCGACGCCTTATACTCAGGTCTCAAAAAAAACCTAACTTTCCCGTCTTCAGCTGGTCCAGAACGCTGCTGCTCGTCTTTTAACTGGTTCTCGTACATTTGATCACATAAGTCCCATTCTCAAATCTCTCCGTTGACGACGTGTTCAGTTTCACATTGATTTTAAGATTCTTCTATTTGTTTTTAATCGTCTGCGTGGCCTGGCCCCTCCCGCTCTCTCAGGTCTGCAGGTCGGGTTCTCCTCGTGGTCCCTAAGCCAAAAAGGAAACTTAGGGCTGATCGGGCTTTTTTTAGACTCTGGAATGCACCGACGCACTTCCTGTTTTTAAATCTCTTCTTAAAACTCTTTTTTTTTAGCTTGGCTTTTAACTCAGTGTAAAGAGTTGACATTTATCATGTTCTGTTTTTAATGTTTTTGTGTCTCTGGATTGGATCTGGTTCGGTTATTGTTATTAGACCTGGTTTAGTCCATATGGAGACTTAGTTTGCACCTGATTTAGTCCTGGTTTAGTCCTGATTTAGTCCTGATTTAGTCCTGATTTAGTCCTGATTTAGTCCTGATTTAGTTCTGGTTTCTCATTCTAGTTTGAACATATTTTAGTGCTTCTTGTTCAAACGCAGCTCAGATGTTGTGCCTTTTTGTCTCTTGTCTGATTGTGACGTCCTCGTTGTGTCATTGTAGATCTCTGGGGTTTCATAATAAGAAAGCGGCGTCTTGGAGTGTCAGATCCGTTCCCTCATGTTTGGTCTGGTTCTTGGTCCATTCTCTCACGTTTGGTCTGGTTCTTGGTCCATTCTCTCACGTTTGGTCTGGTTCTTGGTCCATTCTGTCATGTTTGGTCTGGTTCTCGGTCCATTCTCTCGTGCTTAGTCTGGTTCTTGGTCTATTCTCTCGTGTTTGGTCTGGTTCTTGGTCCATTCTCTCACGTTTGGTCTGGTTCTTTGTCCATTCTCTCACGTTTGGTCTGGTTCTTGGTCTATTCGCTCGTGTTTGGTCTGGTTCTTGGTCTATTCTCTCGTGTTTGGTCTGGTTCTTGGTCTATTCTCTCATGTTTGGTCTGGTTCTCGGTCCATTCTCTCATGTTTGGTCTGGTTCTCGGTCCATTCTCTCGTGTTTGGTCTGGTTCTTGGTCCATTCTCTCATGTTTGGTCTGGTTCTTGGTCCATTCTCTCGTGTTTGGTCTGGTTCTTGGTCCATTCCTCATGTTTGGTCTGGTTCTTGGTCCATTCTCTCGTGTTTGGTCTGGTTCTTGGTCCATTCTCTCATGTTTGGTCTGGTTCTTGGTCCATTCTCTCGTGTTTGGTCTGGTTCTTGGTCTATTCTCTCGTGTTTGGTCTGGTTCTCGGTCCATTCTCTCATGTTTGGTCTGGTTCTTGGTCCATTCTCTCGTGTTTGGTCTGGTTCTTGGTCCATTCCTCATGTTTGGTCTGGTTCTTGGTCCATTCTCTCGTGTTTGGTCTGGTTCTTGGTCCATTCTCTCGTGTTTGGTCTGGTTCTCGGTCCATTCCTCATGTTTGGTCTGGTTCTTGGTCCATTCCTCATGTTTGGTCTGGTTCTTGGTCCATTCCTCATGTTTGGTCTGGTTCTTGGTCTATTCTCTCATGTTTGGTCTGGTTCTTGGTCTATTCTCTCATGTTTGGTCTGGTTCTTGGTCCATTCTCTTGTGTTTGGTCTGGTTCTTGGTCCATTCTCTCATGTTTGGTCTGGTTCTTTGTCCATTCTCTCATGTTTGGTCTGGTTCTTTATCGATTCTGTCACGTTTGGTCTGGTTCTTGCTCCATTCTCTCACGTTTGGTCTGGTTCTTGCTCCATTCTCTCATGTTTGGTCTGGTTCTTGGTCCATTCTCTCACGTTTGGTCTGGTTCTTGGTCCATTCCTCGTGGTTGGTCTGCTGCGCTCGTTTTTATTGATGGCTTGGTTTCTACACTTAAGGTTATTGCATCACTTCTCGCCTTTTTTTAGTTCAGTTATGGGGACAGCCCCTCATCCATCACCCCCCACTCCTGCCACTGGCTCCACCCACACAACCCTCTGCTGCTCCTGCCCCTCCCGCTCCCTCCGCCTCCTCCTCCGCCCGTATCGTTCATCTTCACAGATCTCAGATAATGTCACAGTTCTTAGAGTGACTGGTTCATACAGTACATACGACGTTATGTTGATATTGTTCTATGGGCGCCATTTTGAGGACTTTTTCCCATTCTAAAGATATGACATTTGTTTTAAAGTTCCTGTTTTATGTTGTTTTCTGATCTGTTCTAATGTTTCCTCATCACAAACAGACCTGGAGTTGTGTTTCTTTTATTTCATTCGCACATTTTTAACACAAACAAACCCTGCATATTTACACTGAGTTCTTCTTGCAAACTGAAAACGCTCTGTTCCACCTTGTGATGTCATCATGTGGTAATACAGGAAGTGCTCCACTGTGTGTTTTTAAACTCCACACACCTTCATTTCTAGAATCATTTGGATCATTTCAGCTCCTGGAATTGCTCATTTCTACTGAACAAAAGGTAAAAAAAAAAGATCTGTTAACTTGAAAACTACCACTTGATGACATCACAAGGTGGAACGTTGAATTTTGAGCTTTGAAGATGCAGACAGACTAATAATAAACATGTGTGAATGAAACAAAACACAACTCCAGGTCTGTTTTTGACGAGACAACAGGATTAAAACGCGACTTAACGCTCTCGAGAGTCGGTTTTGCGTAGCGTAGAACTTTTTAGACCTGTTTTCCGTCCAGTTTAGGTCAAAGTTCACCTCGTTTCGCCGCGTCCTGGCTCTGATTTAAACATCTTAACGACTAAATCCACACTTGTACTGTGTCTATTTGAATAAGACTCACTGTACTCCATCTCATTCGTCTCTAACGCGGCAGATGCTTTGCTGGTTAATGCCACGGAGCGCAGCTCTGTCCCAAGGGTGCGGGCTCGTACTCTGCGTGTGGATGTGGTGGATGTAGTTGACGTAGTTGGCGTAGTTAATGTACTCGTGCCCCGCGGAGAGCATTTACAGTGACGGAGGAGGAGCGCGGGAGGGAGACGAGAGAAAATGACCTGTTTCTCTGGAGGCTGAACTCTGAGTGACTTCTCCAATCTACATGTTTTATTAAAAAGCCGCTCGAAACAAACCAAAAACATTTCTATTTGGCAGGGCTCCGTTCTCCCTCCGGTCTGTGGGACAAACGCACGACCGAACACGCGTTTTATCGTTTACGTTATTGCCGCGATTTGTCAGTTTCGCTTTAGCTTTAGCTTTGTCTTTGTTCGGTTTAAGTATCGGTTGAGATTTGGTTAAACGGCTCATGTGACGCTGTTTCTGATCCGTGTTCTAATGTTTGTTTACCACACAAACCCTGCGTATTTACGTTCTCAAACTGAAAACACTCCGTTCCACCTTGTGATGTCATTGTGTGGTGATACAGGAAGTGCTCCGCGGTGTTTTTAAACTCTATACAAGGAAGTGGAAGCAAATACGGACGAGCGCAGAGCCGGAGACGCCGCGTGGCTTTAGTCTTAATATATTTCACAAACTGCCGTGACCCTGACGCCTGCTCATGTTTATACTGTGTTTTTATTCTGTACATTGGAGGTTATTTTCTCGCCCTCGTTTCTCTGCTGTGTCCGTCTTAATTATCGTCTCGTTTGTGTTTGTGTCAAGGACCAGGTCTAGAGTCTGTGTGTTCTGCCTGTGTGTGCTCGCTCCTCTCTGTGTGTTCTGCTCGTACTCGCTCGTCTCTGGCTCTTGTATTCTACTCATCTCTGGCTCGTGTTCTGCTTGTACCTGGCTCTCATGTTCTTCTCATCTCTGGCTCATGTTCTTCTCGTCTGTGGCTCATCTCTGGCTCGTGTTCTGCTCGTTTCTGGCTCGTGTTCTTCTCGTCTCTGGCTCATGTTCTTCTCGTCTCTGGCTCGTTTGTGGCTCGTGTTCTTCTTGTCTCTGGCTCATGTTCTTCTCGTCTCTGGCTCATGTTCTTCTCGTCTCTGGCTCGTTTGTGGCTCATGTTCTTCTCGTCTCTGGCTCATGTTCTTCTCATCTCTGGCTTGTTTGTGGCTCGTGTTCTTCTCGTCTCTGGCTCGTCTCTGGCTCTCGTGTTCTTCTCGTCTCTGGCTCTCGTGTTCTTCTTGTCTCTGGCTCGTGTTCTGCTCGTCTCTGGCTCGTTTGTGGCTCGTGTTGTTCGCCCGGGGCGGCTCTGGGGGCGACGTGTTACACTGAGGTCACATTAATAAGAAATGCCACCGTCTGTTATGACCTCCAGCTTCATTAGACGAATCACACACGACCAGCGGATTACTACTACTACTACTACTACTATTACTACCGCTACTACTACCATTACTACAATTACTACTGCTACTTCTACTGCTACTCAATTATAGTACTGAAAATATATTTAAAAGCTGTGTAAAGCTGAAACAACTGTTACTACTACTAATTACAAATACTAAGATTACTACTGTTTACTACTCCACTTACCACCACTTCAGTACTTACTACGTACTACTACTACTGCAGTTACTACTACCCTATTTTTTCACATTTTTGTCCATAATTTGAGTTTAGTTCAGTGTCAGGAGCAGAGGGAAATATACGGAGTGATCGATATTTACTTTAAATTCATATTAACACACACGTCTGAAAATGGCTAACAGCTAGCAGCTAACAGCTAGCAGCTAACAGCTAACAGCTAGCAGCTAACAGCTAGCAGCTAACAGCTAACAGCTAACAGCTAGCAGCCAAAACATGTGACAAAAATAAGAGATTAGCTCAAGACCAGGTGGATGTTTCTAAAGTCTCTAAAGTCAGATTCCTGCAAAAACAGAATTTCAAACCTCAGTGAAAACATCTGAAGTTCTTTTACACGTTTCCACTGGACCGACCGAATATTCTCATTATTTTTGGGACGCTTCAGAAAATATTGACGTTAAAGTTGTTACTGCTGCTGTTCACGGAGTTTCAGATAAAAACATAAAAACTGTTGTCATCTTTAAACGTCACACAAAACTGACTCTTGTGAAGCTTTAAGTCGCGTCTCAAAAACAGACCTGGACTTGTGTTTTTCATTCACGTTTCAGTCACATTTTATTATGAGTTTGTCACATCGACAAAAATCAAAATGTGACGTTTCACCTCAGCTCAGTCTGAACAGAGAGGAGGAGAAAAGACAAGAGAAGAGGAGAGGAGACAAGAGGAGGAGAGAAGAGGGGACAAGAGGAGGAGAGGAGAGGAGGAGAGGAGACAAGAGGAGAAGAGAAGAAGAGGAGAGGGGAGAAGAGGAAACAAGAGGAGGAGAAAAGACAAGAGGAGAAGAGGAGAGGAGAAGAGGGGACAAGAGGAGAAGACAAGAGGAGACAAGAGGAGACAAGAGGAAGAGAGGAGACAAGAGGGGAAGAGGGGACAAGAGGAGACAAGAGGAGAAGAGAAGAGGGGACAAGAGGAGACAAGAGAAGAGAAGAGGGGACAAGAGGAGACAAGAGGAGACAAGAGGAAGAGAGGAGACAAGAGGAGAAGAGGGGAAGAGGAGAAGAGAAGAGGGGACAAGAGGAGACAAGAGGAGAAGAGGAGAAGACAAGAGGAGACAAGAGGAGAAGACAAGAGGAGACAAGAGGAGGAGAGGAGACAAGAGGAGGAGAAGAGGAGAGGGGACAAGAGTGAATGAAATGAAAAAAACACAACTCCAGGTCTGTTTGTGACGAGGAAACGACATTAGAACAGATCAGAGAAAAGTGTAATATCTTTATAATTGGAAAAAGTCCTCAAAATGGCGCCTATAGAACGACACTGAAACCCACAGGTCTATTACTAATTTACAGATGATGTTTTTTCTTTTCAAACACACTCCTGCAGACGTTGGTTTCCTTCAGTTTGAACGCACATATCACATACACAAAACTCCCGTCTCCATCTGCGGCTCTGCGCTCGTCGTGTTTACTTCCTGTTCCTCGTATGTTCCGGTGACACGCTTCAAACGCGGCTCCGCACAAAGCTCTATTCTGAGAAATCCGGCCAGTTGCCAGGAGCTATAGGTGAAGGATTATTTCTCCGTCTAAATGTCAGCTCTTATAAAATGCACGATGCTCCAACTCAAAGTTCTGCCTGTTTTTTTAGAATCGGAATCGAATCAGAACGTGACATTTCAGCCCTGATAGTCTGGCCTACTTTTCTCACGGCCACAGCAAACAAAAATATATGTTTCTGTATATTTTACTTTATGATAAACGACAGGGGAGTCGACAGGAAGGAGGCCAAAGGGGTTTGTTGTCCACAGTCTTAGGGGCCCAGAATTGGACACTCTTCCTATTAATTTATATTACAGGGGGGCCCAATTGAGGTTTCTTGCCCCGGGCCCCTAAATTTCTGTCGACGGCCCTGTCAATCAAATCAAAATCACTTTATTTAAGTAGATTCAGCTGCAAAATATGTAAAATATACAGGAAACATCAAACATTTCTTAATACAAGAGGTTATAATGTCTTAGTGTGCACGTCCCTAACCCTCAACAAACAGGCTGTGGGTTAAATTCCTGTCACTTTTTTAATGTTGGGGAAAAAAAATAAAAACAAAGTATCATATTTTACACAGAAAAAAAATCTGAGGAAAAATCTAAATTGAAACATAAACAGAGAATGTGCTTTTTGATGAACTGAAGTCAAATCTGTGTAGAGAATGAATGATCATGAAGAGTACTGGAACATAATGAAGTACAAGTAGTAAAGTAACATTTATAGATAACTGCTAAAGTACATTTGACAGTGGATACTTTTTACTTGTACTTCACTACGTTTGAGTATCTGTGCTTCTGACTTCACTACATTTTTAACTGGACTGAACAGTAAAACGTACTTTTTATATTATTTGAAGGGTTATTTTTACAATGTTCCTGGAAACATTTAGTCCTGGTTTAGTCTTGATTTAGTCTTGGTTTAGTCCTGGTTTAGTCCTGGTTCAGTCCCGGTTCAGTCCCGGTTCAGTCCCGCTTTAGTCCCGGTTTAGTCCCGCTTTAGTCCCGGTTTAGTCCCGGTTTAGTCCCGGTTTAGTCCCGGTTTAGTCCCGGTTTAGTCCCGGTTTTGCCCCGGTTTAGTCCCGGTTTTGTCCCGGTTTTGTCCCGGTTTAGTCCTGGTTTAGTCCTGCTTTAGTCCTGGTTTAGTCCTGGTTTAGTCCTCCTCATGTGAGATGGTTCATGTGGCTCATGTGGGAGATGTTCTTTGGTGCTGGTCCATGGAGAGACTTGTTCACACTGAGCAGCTTTAAAGTCTCTGAGCCACAGGAGCCACAGACCTGAGCCACAGACCTGAGCCACAGGACTTATGCGCTCGTACTTCCTGATTCTAGTCCTGACCCGAGCAGCAGTGTTCTGGATGTTCTGGATGTTCTGGATGTTCTGTTCTGTGGCTCGTTTGGAGAGTCCAGTGAGCAGGACGTTACAGTCGTCTAACCTACTGGACACAAACGCAGGATAAGTCTCTTTAAGTCTGGTTTTGACAGTTTACCTTTGATTTTTCACATGTTTTTAGACGGTAAAAAGCTGCAGATGTTATTGATTTGATGTGGCTGTTAAAGTTCAAGTCTGAGTCCATTATTACCTCTAGATTTCTCGCCTGAGTTGAAGGTTTTAGAGAGAGAGACTGGAGGTGATGCTGACACTTTCTCCATGTTTCTGTGGGACAAAGATGATGACTTGAGTTTTGTCTGAGTTTATCTGGAGAAAGTTGTTTTTCCTCCACACACTGATCTGTTGGACGCAGTGGCAGAGTGAATCCACTGCAGTGAGACATAAATCTTGTGGTAGTAGGACACATTATTGCTGCATGTAGAGATTGAACAACAGGGGTCCCACGATTGACCCCTGAGGCACCCCACAGTAACTTTTTTACCTCTATATCTGTACTTTTCCTCAAATAACAAACCTGAGTACTTCATTACTGAGAGGTAGATTTATTTTTTGGTCAATTTCCCACTACTATCTTGTACTTGGTAAATGTTGGATCACTTTTGGCTCACGGCTAATCCCAATGTCCCGCGGTTTAGAAGGACGACAGAGGCAGATGAAGGGCGCGCTTGGCCGGCAGACACAGAAACATCATATCACAGTTTGGATCTGTTTTTCTTTTCATATTCCGTGCGCTTTAATTTTTCCACCAAGCCGCTTTGTGTGTGTCCTGAACAAGGTCGAGTTCTCTTCACTGTACTGAGAGCACTACGGGGATCATGTGACATTGCCAAAGCGGTTCCCCGGTGGCTCTAAGATTTGTAAACAATAATAACACACACATGCCGACGCACAGACGCACACGCACGCACAAAAAGAATGGGATAACCTTCTGGAGCTATTACAGAGATGCTGATTTCTGTCTCCCCTCTGCCCTTGTCTTTCAGATCGTGGATCAAGGAAAGAATGCGAAGAGCTACCACTACATCCTGGCTAACCTGGTAAGACACGCCCACAATCATTCGTTTTAGTTAAGTAATAATTTAAAAGCATGTACGCAAAATGTTTATGTGAATCTTTAAGACCCCGGTGGTTCGATTTGATTGCAATTCTTGATTCTAAATTCAATTCTAAAGCTGCTATTCAGTCAAAAACGGAAAAAAACAAAAAACATCTGATACATTATTGGGTCTATTTCTCGGGGAATGTTTATTTACAGTTTTTGTGGATGTGCAAATGAAGGTAGATCGGTCAGATAGTTGAGAGCGGGGTTGTTTGTAGTAGTCCAGGAGTAAATCGGGGGTAGCAGGGTCGGAGAGAGTGAGGTTTGTACCGGTCGTGGAGAGCTGGGTCGGAGACAGAGGAGCAACAAATGTAAAAACATGAGACTGAGCCGAGCAGACCTGTACCGCTGTGGATACATGGACGATCTAGCACTGAGTGTCAGGTCCCCGGTCCCTTTGTCCTCCCCGGGTGCAGCTTGATTAGTGATTCGTTGCAGGTGTGTGTGGGAGGAGCCAGAATCTCGGCCCAGGTCCAGGCTCTGACACAGAAACGAGGGGAAAAACAGCGCAAAAAAAGGCAGGACAGACTGGGATCTTGACGATTTATTAATAGGCTACTGTATATAATAAGTTGTGGCTGAAGCAAAGATTGTTTATATAGATTGGACATGGCTAACATGCTAGCCGCCGCGTTCAAAATAGGAATCATGGGTGGGCTTTTGGCTCCAGCGGCAAACGATGACTTAAACACACAACAACGATCAGGTTTATTCCCAGTTTACTGATGAAGAAAGACTCCACAGAAGCAGGTGAATTTAAAAGCACGGAAACAGCGTGATTTAAAATTGATTTTTGAGGATTTGGACTCGATCCAGAATCATTAAGACGTAGAATTAGGATCGTCCGGTGCTGTACCAGGGCTTCAGCGTCCGTTTTTTTCCACTTTGGTGCAGCTTTGGCTTCACGCTGGTGTAAAACATGTCTATAGTATTATTACAGTTTAAACAATATGCAAACGTTTGGATTTGACTCAAACGTGTGCAGCTAACGGCTAAAAAACAGCGAAAGTGCATCTGGAACAAAGACAAACCAATCAGACTGTGCGTGGGGCGCCCTCTGCAGGTTTAGCGGCGTCACGAAACAGCACACAGGCCGCTCCCGTGTCCAGGTAACCAACGCCCAGGTATACGCTTCGACGCTTAGATGGAAACGAGGATGAAATCGCATTTGTTTCGCGTTTTTCTAAGTGAATTTTGTAAACACGTGAACTTGATTTGGTGGAAACGCAGTTATGTCCTGAACCTCGCGCTGAAGTGTCCGCTCCGCCGTCAGCCTGAGCTATTTGAAGTTTAATTGACAGTAATAAACCCATTCAGGTTCATACGGAGCTCTCAAAGGGGGCATGAGCCAGGGCCACATCAGACGTGAGCCTCAAAGCAGGTTAAATATAGAGACTGAAAGGCCATGAGTGCGCAAACTGAGTGGGCTGCAGACAGACGTTTGTGAGCGAGTCTGCGAGGGGCTTGAAAGGGGAACACGAGCTTCCACTATAACACAACTATTTCAAAATATTACAGCGGTTTTACATGTGTCTGTTAGTCTTTATCAGCGTTTTACGTCGAGTCAATAAAAACTGATCGTCTCTTACATCACTCGGGCCTAATGTTGAGTTTTACAGCCTCAAACTTCCACAGAACGACACCACTCAGTGAAACGAAGTGCAAATTCCATCAATTTTTATCGCGTTTGCCAGGTTTAGGCATAAAACGGAAATAGGTTTGAATAGACTGCTCCATATGTGATCCAGGAAGGCGCAGATGTTCCTCGCCGAGCTGTTGCGAACTTCGAGGGAACTTAGCCGCCTTGTTTTTACATTTTATTAAAAGTTCTGGAGCAGATCTTGAGCAGGTGCAGTAGTTTAGTCTTTTATTTCGCTGTTTTTTCGGGATAAACATGACCCGATAATATGAACATGGCTTCACTGATGACTTCCTGTTTTTTGAGGTTTACGTTACAGCCTGAAGAACAGACGTTGCGTGTTTCGTTTTCGTTCCGTTTTGTGGGGAGCCATTTTGTAAATTCTACCGTAAATGGTCACAGTCACTGAACTTGCAAATCCAGACTGATTTAATACAGACTTTTTTTAATACAGATTGATCTCAGTCTCGTCTCCTCGTCCTCCGTTTCGCCTCAAACCTGGTCAAACGTGATCGTGTGAACAATGTACAAATATAATACGTTGCTTACAAAATGTTCTGTTTCCCACGTAGCAGTTGTTGTTTCTCGTAATCGCAGAAAACTCAAGACATAACTGTTACTTTTTGGTCAAGGCCACATTTCTCATTTCTTCACAATAGCCTCGGTCATACAGGAAGTGCACGACACATCCACGCCAGAAGGATTTTAAAATACCGGTGTAAACTCAATTTGTTGGACTTTGCATTTAATTCTGCTTTGAATTTAGCTGTAGGCTGCCTTAAACCCGACTCTACAATAAAGATCTACAGAAGGATTCGTGAGCCTCTGCTCCTGTCCTTCATACAACAGAACAGAAACCGACAATCGTCCAATCAGATCTGTTTTTTCAGTGACGCAAGTGAAACGAAGCAGCTCATTGGTCACCTGTGATTTATAAATGAAATCTTATTTGTCTCACCTCAGATTGATAGAGTTTCGCCGACATGTTTTTCAACCCCCGTCATTTATTTTTCCCAATACGGATGGACCATGCCTGTCCCTGATTGGTTAATCCACCTGTCAATCACGTCCGTTTGAAAACAGGGAGATTCACCGGAGACTAGACGCACATCTTTGTAAAGTGTTGAAGTGTGTGTTCAGGATCTCAGTCGACATGGTCATATTTTTATACAGCGTTTTTCCATCTTCAGGATCAAGTTTCAAAGTGTTTTACATCAAGGAGCCACTCACACGTTATTATACACCAGCGTACAGTTTCCCTCGCTATATCGCCGGTCACGTAAACGTTGGATCGCAGTGTGACTCTGAAGTGCTGTACGTTTGCGATTTGTTTTCTCCCCGACAAAACCCACAATGTCGATGAAACGTTCTGCACCGACAAAGACGCCTACGAAGGTTTGAACTTTGAGAGAGTTTAAACGAGAGAGAAATGTGAGAAAATGTTAACGCCTGTGTGAGAAAAGTGTATAAAGTGTGTGGTGAGGGGTTTTACAGACAAAAACACAGAGAATAATTGTAAAAGATAAAGCAATTGCTCTACCGACTGAGCCACTGTCGCCTGTAGTCGCTCAAAGTCGCTGCGTCTCGGCTCAGGCCCAAATGAAGAGCATCGACAGGGACAGTGGCTGTAGTAGTAACCGTGTTATTAATATGCAGCTGGCGGCGCCATCGCTGTCTCTCTGCGCCGTTTTAGATTAGCTCAATCTCTCTCGTCTCGCCAGTTTGTTAGATTTAATTTTAAATGCTGAAGCTTTGACGTAATAACAGCTGAAACGCAGAGTGTGTGCAGTCATTCATATTGGGACGATGAAACGGCGAGTTCCCAATTATGAGCCTTTCTGTTCCCTCACCTTTTTCTTTTCATTTACTTATTTGTGTTGGAAATGTGATTGTCACTCTAATCTCTCTTTCTCTCTTACTTTTTTCAGTTTCTACTGTATTTTCTTCTCTTTTTCTCTCCTTCTCCTATCTTTGTTTTTTCATCTCACCTCTTTCTCTCACTCTCTAATGTCTCTCTTGCTTTTTCTCTTTTCCCTTTCGCTCTCTCTCTCTCTTGCATCTTTCATTCTCCCATTCTTCCCACCTCTCTCTCTCTCTCCGTCCCTCTCTCTCCCTCTCATTCCTTCATATCTCTCCGTCCGTACACCACTCTTACTCCCCTCTCTATCCCTCCCTCTCTCTCTTTCATATTTCTCCCTCTCATTCCTTCATATCTCTCCATCCGTACACCACTCTTACTCCCCTCTCTATCCCTCCCTCTCTCTCTTTCATATTTCTCCCTCTCATTCCTTCATATCTCTCCTTCTTACACCACTCCTACTCCTCTCTCCCTCTTTCTCCCTCTTTCCATCTCTCCTCCCTCCTGGTGGACGATGTAAGCGTAGGGCCAGTTTCTATAGTAACCTCTCCAGCTCAGTGCGCTGCATTAGCTCACACATGAGGCAGAAAAAGGCAGTGTTTTATGTTTTATGTGTGGAGCAGAAGAACATGGACAGCTGCAGCACTCTGACATTACCCTGTTACCCTGTTACATTAGTCTGTTACATTACCCTGTTACATTACTCTCTTACATTACTCTGTTACCCTGTTACATTACTCTGTTACCCTGTTACATTAGTCTGTTACATTACTCTCTTATATTAGTCTGTTACATTACTCTTTTACATTACCCTGTCAGATTACCCTGTTACATTGCTCTGTAACATTACTCTGTTATGTTGCCCTGTTATATTACTCTGTTACATTACCCTGTTACATTACTCTCTTGCATTACTCTGTTACATTACCCTGTTACATTACTCTGTTACATTACTCTGTTATGTTGTCCTGTTATATTACCCTGTTACATTATTCTGTTACATTACCCTGTTACATTACTCTGTTACGTTGCCCTGTTATATTACTCTGTTACGTTACCCTGTTACATTACTCTTACATTACTCTGTTACATTACACTGTTACATTACTCTCTTACATTACCATGTTACATTACTCTGTTACATTACACTGTTCCGTTGCCCTGTTATATTACTTTGTTATATTACTCTGTTACATTACTACTCTACTACATTAGTCGGTTACATAACTCTGGTACATTACTCCATTACATTAGTCTTTTACATTTAACTCTTTTATTACTACATTACATTACTTAGTTACATTACTCTGTTACATTACTCCATTAAGTTACTCTACCCCCATTTTCACCTGTACACGCCCACTGTGACGTCCACACCTCCTTCTCCAGTTTTATTTTCTTAATCGTTGATACTCGTAGGATTCGGCAGAATCGCAAAGTCATTTTGGTACACATGAAGAAAATAATAAACATTGTTTCTTGTTAGAGTGATGTGCAGCTGTCCATAGGGGGCGCCAACAGCATGCGGCGCTTTGTTGTGATGACGTTTACAGCGATGTCAGCTCCCATTGGGCAACGCGGATGTCAGTGGACTTGTTTCTTTTATTAAGTCGTTTTAGATGAATGTTGTTATTTTAAATGTGTAAATTATAATGTAATGATCTATATATAAATTATGTCATAGATTATAACTATAGACCAGACTCAGGCTCAACACGGCTCATTTAATGCATCAATATGGACTTTGTGCATGTTTTGTTTAGAGTCTTTGACGATCCACCATGAGCTTGTTTTTTTACTTGTTATGAAAGTCTGTACCATTTGAGAAACACAATAAGTCTTTCTCAGCGGGAAAGAAATGTGAACTTTTATTTCAAGTCTATAATGAAAAACAAAAATGTCTTTCCAGTGCGCTATTGAAATATTGGATGTAGGTAAACAAGTCCACTGTTCAAGTCAAGACTGAAAACGCTCTGAGTTTATCTTTTCACAGATAAGTAGATGAGTTTAAACGTGATAAAACGTCACACTCTGGTCGTGTATTTACAGAAAACACGTTTCCAGGTCACTGCCTCTGTTCATTATGAATCTATCACCTGCTCCTTGTCTCAGACTGAAGTGTTTGCTCTGCACAGAGAAGCTGCGACCTGCTCGTCTGCACAACACGTCTGCACATAACATACAACTAAAGTCACTGTAGGCCGCTGTAAGACCCCTGTAGGCCGCTGTAAGACCCCTGTAGGCCGCTGTAAGACCCCTGTAGGCCGCTGTAAGACCCCTGTAGGCCGCTGTAAGACCCCTGTAGGCCGCTGTAAGACCCCCGTAGGCCGCTGTAAGACCCCCGTAGGCTGCTGTATGTAAAGACCCCTGTAGGCCGCTGTACGTAAAGACCCCCGTAGGCCGCTGTACGTAAAGACCCCCGTAGGCCGCTGTACGTAAAGACCCCCGTAGGCCGCTGTAAGACCCCCGTAGGCCGCTGTACGTAAAGACCCCCGTAGGCCGCTGTACGTAAAGACCCCCGTAGGCCGCTGTAAGACCCCTGTAGGCCGCTGTACGTAAAGACCCCTGTAGGCCGTTGTACGTAAAGACCCCTGTAGGCCGTTGTACGTAAAGACCCCTGTAGGCCGCTGTAAGACCCCTGTAGGCCACTGTAAGACCGCTGTAGGCCGCTGTACGTAAAGACCCCTGTAGGCCGCTGTAATAAAAGGCCTCAATCTTCCAGAGAGAATCACATAATGTTGTGTTGATGACATTTTTGAAGTAAAAAAAACTCACAAACTTGGGGGGGATGTAAATATAATATAATATAATAAATATAATATAATATTGTAGTCAGTCTTGGTTCCAGGAGATCAGTTCAAGGTTTGGCTTTTTTCTAACGGTTCTTGAAGGATAAAAAGACTTGAATTAGTTATGTGGTAAATTGCTAACAGTTTCTGCTCTGGTCTTGGATGGTTTTGGGTAAAGGCAGTTATAGCGGCTAATTTGGAGGACTGCGAGTATCATAGCAACCAAACGCTGTCAATCAAACCTGTTGCTAACGCTAGTGGGAGTGACCTCGGGGAAAGATGGCGCCGGATTTGTCTGTTATTAATGTTCATATCTTGATTTACAGACACAACAGTGAAATAAAAACCCCAGGATCATGTAGAGGGTTAATACAAACATTTAAGACCAAAATGACGAGTCTGACAGCAGCAGGTACAGAGAGAGGAGACAGTTTTTCAATAGAAAGTGAACTGGAGCCAGACGTGCGCTCATGCTAACTTCCTGTTTGGAAAGTGGCGGCTAGCAGGTTAGCTATGTCCATTTACATAAAAGTCAATGGGCCAAACCAAGACCAAAGCAAGACGAGTGTGAATGTTTCTGTAAATATTCTGGTGGACGGTCGCCATCTACTGTCGTTACCATAGTTACAGGTCAGATCTGTGGAGAGGAGAGCCAGATAATAGCAATATTACATGTTTTTGGGGGTATTTTTGAGCAATAAAAACACCTGCAACTAAATAAATGCTAGTTTAATAAGTTTAATAATCTTTAAAAGTTAATTATGTCTCCGTGTAGAAAAAGAGGCAGCAAAACATCCACCAGGAAAGTTCTGCAGTGCACCTTTACTGCCGGAGTAAATGCATATGAAGTTAAAATGCAAAATCAAAGCGCGTATCCAATTATTTTGATCTGTCTTCACTAAAAAGGGCAAACTTGACAGAAGGCTGGCTCGGTTAAAAATGCCAGGGGATCTCTCGTCTTTCTCATCGGGCAAAAGCGTGTTTTTTAAATCAGATACAAATCACTGACAAATCGCCCCTGCCTTCGCTCCTCGCCCTTCAGTCTCCACTCCCACGTGTCTGCTGCTGCTGTCAGGCGTCCTGCCGAGACACTCGATGTACTGCACCCACTCCTCTTCCTCTGCCTTCCACCCAAAAACTCCTCTTCTCCCACACCAAGTTCAGGGGAGGAATAACAAAGACACAAAGACGCCATTACAGTAAATGGCTCCTGTGCCTCGTTCGAAGGAGTCCGTAAGGTTTTTGATCCTTCCATTGTTAACGCCCGCTCGCCTGCCAGTCTCCAGTCTAGCACAGATTAGCGTTGGACTTCTAGCTCGCCGTGAAATGAGGTTTTTTTTTTTTACTTTTTCATTTTAAGTTACCCCAGAGGAAAGATGGATGTAGCCTGAACAATGGGATAACCCTCTAAGTGAATAGAAAGAATGGACTTTTTCATTATGCAATTAACCCTTTGCTCTGTAGTGCAGTAGGTACAATATAGATAAGTGACTCCTTGGGAATTTCCAATAGACTTAATAAAAGTAGTTTGTATAAAGCTCTTTGTTAAACTGAAGGTGGATGTAGCCCAGAACGACCTTTGACCTCGTGAAAAGCTATAGCGTTAGGTCCTGGATTACACAAAATCGACTCCTGTGAGCGTTAAGTCGTGTTTTAATGCTGTTACCGCCTCAAAAACGGACCTGGAGTGGTGTTTTCTTTCATTGTTTTGTTTGAGTAACACTTTTTTATTAGTCTGGCTACATCTCGAAAGCTCAAAAATGGTCTGTTCCACCTTGTGATGTCACGAAGTGGTAGTTTTCACATTAATAATATTTTGTTTGGTTGGTTTTTGTAGAAATGGGCAATTCTAGGGCTGAAATGATCCAAATGATTCTATAAATAAAGGTGTGTGGAGTTTAAAAACACACTGGAGCACTTCCTGTATCACCACACGATGACATCACAAGGTGGAACAGAGTGTTTTCAGTCTAAATCTGCAGGGTTTGTGTGTTAAATGTGTGTGAATGAAACAAAACACAACTCAAGACGGTAGACCAGAAAACATCATAACATGGGCCCTTTAATAAAAGATCAATGCTTTTTAAAGTTGGACTGCGTAACATTTCTGGGCATCTGCTTGTCTCCATGGAGATGTTGTCGCTTTGCCTGGATTATATAACTTTACCTTACGCAGATCTATCTGTCATTTACTGAATTACAGTTGTTTTTATTGTGTAAAAATACCTTAAAAGTGTCTAAAAGTCTGAGAGCGACTTCGCCTCATCACAGATCTGACCTGTAACTTGGTTTGGTTTCGCCACCCGCTTGTCTCCAGGGAAATAGATACGTTTTATGCCATACTGTGGGACATTTAAGGCAAGCACTGGTATCTCCATTGAACTTAGCACGTGGCAAGAAAAGTTACGCAGCGCATCTTTAAGAACGGTGCGGCTAATTTATAGATTTTTACTGGGTAACATCCACCGGGGGGCGCTCTCTAGCAGCAAACACAAAAGTGAGACAGACAAGAAAACACGAGTTTTGATTTTGAACTGTTATTTTGCGCCTCATGCCACAAACTCATCATGGAAAACACGAAGATTTGTGTCAAAGAAGGAAATAGAGCCACTGCACGTAATTTTAACCATTAAAGAAGGAAATAGAGCCACTGCACGTAGGTTTGACCATTAAAGAAGGAAATAGAGTCACTGCACGTAGGTTTGATCATTAAAGAAGGAAATAGAGCCACTGCACGTACGTTTGACCATTAAAGAAGGAAATAGAGCGAGTGCACATACGTTTAGCATCAATGAACCGATGGTGCGACGTTGCAGGCGGCAGCGGGAAGAACTTAGTCCACGTAAAAAGACAATAAAAACTTTCAGAGGAAATAAAAGCAGATGGTTCGTGTCGGTGCTGTTTTATTTTCTAAACCTTCAGGTGTGTTCATCCTGTGTTGATGTCGTGTCGGTGCTGATTTTCAGGCACAGTTTGGAAAAAAGTGTCTTAAATCAAAAGTCAAAGGAAAAACCTCTGTGTTCCACCGTCTTTCTGTGTAAATATCTCAAGTTACAACGTAAAAACCTGCGACTTATATTCAGGTTCGCTCAATAGTCCAAAATTCACGGTATATAAAAACATGACCATTTACTATTTGAACATTTTACGTGTTTTTATATTAAACCTGGTCCATTTTCACTTCTCTAGATTTGTTTTTTTTACGTAACACCTAAACCAGCCGTATCTCCTCCGTGTTTTTTTATTTTCTTTCCATCCCTCTAACCTCTGCCCATCGTTTGTTTATTCAGGGTTTTCTCGACATTGACCTGACGGACCTGAGGAAAGGCGGCGCAAACATCACAGGCTTCCAGCTCGTCAACAACTCCGAGCCCGAGGTCAGCCGCGTGGTCCAGCAGTGGATGGAGTTTGACATCAAGGACTCGAAGATGCCCAAAACCGCGCTCAAAGTATGTGATTCTACTAAATATTTCACGCTTTTGAGCCTCAAATACTGCGCACACCGTCTTCAGAACAAGACAAACACGAGCTCGCCTTATTAATATCGTTGTTTTATACGATATGAGGCTGTTCCATTTGTCTTTAAAGGCGTTAAACTTTATTTTTAACGTCTTAAAAACATAAAAAAAAGTAAACTAGTTCATTTTAAACGCCTTGCAGTGATCCAAACTTTCCAAATGAATTGCTAACATGCTAATTATTCACCACAGTGAGTTTATCGACTTTTGTATTTGTATTTTTCTTGTTTATAAACGTGTTAAAATTTAGCAGCGCTCAAACTTTAATACAAATACTTTAAATTTCAGTCTAGTTTTTCAGATAATTTAAAGTGAATCTGGCATCTGCGGATTAAACCTGACACTGTTGCTTTTTAATATTTTACAAAAGAAGAATTGGGACCTGAGCAGAGCTGGAAGAAGTGCAGAAAGTGTGTTAAGTACTTAAGTAAAAGTACAGATACTGGAGAAAAATAATACTCAAGTAAAAGTAAAGTATCACAAGAAAAATCTGCTTTTATGTATATTCATGAAAGATACTCAATTTGTGTATGCTTAGGTCCTTTTTATATATATAGTACATAATGAATATGTATAATCCAATTTCTGCCGATGTCTTTTGATGGAGGAAATCTACTGTTACTGTATGGAAAGAATTCAAACCTGGACGGGATTATTCTTATTTTTATTATTTAACTTTTTATTTTCATTACTATTATTATTATTATTACTACATTGTATTGGTTTTTATATGTTTATTTTGTATTTAATTTGTCATTGTTGTTGTTGTTGTTGTTATTATTATTAACTAATTCATCTTTTTATTCATTTATTTATTTTTATTATTATTATTATTTTATTTTATTTTTTATTTTTTGTCTATATGCCCATCGAGGTGGTGGGTGGGAAAAAGGTAATCAGATTCTAATCTGTATATTTGCACCTGAGACTGATACTTTAATAAAAATTTGATCACAAAAGAAAAATCTGCTTAAGTCAAAGTATTTAAGTACCCGTTTAAAAGTGAACGTTCGTGTAGATTTTGAGTCGTTTAAAGCTTCAAATGTGGTGATTTTGATAAAGATTTGAGCTGAATTTTGTTGTTTTCCAGCTGTTTTTATTTATATATTTTTGTTTTGCTCAAATTATGAAAAATAAAAAATAAACCCTCAGACTTTTCAGCAGGTCTCAAACTATCATAAAAGATAGTCGCGGGGACTGCTGCCCCCGCGACCCGGCCCCGGATAAAGCGGAAGAAGATGGATGGATGGATGGAAATACTTTTACTTTTTAGTCCTGTTTAAAAATCTAGTGGAGTAGAAAGTTCAGATACTGCTCTCAAATGTACTGAAGTAAAAGTAAAAGTATCATCTACTTAAGTACAGTACAGTGGTCCCTCGTTTATCGCAGGAGTTACATTTTAAAAATAATCCGTGAAGTATCTGCTTTATTTGGTCTACAGTCCAACAGCCAATCAGGACGCACGACACAATGGTCTACAGTCCAACAGCCAATCAGGACGCACGACACAATGGTCTACAGTCCAACAGCCAATCAGGACGCACGACACAATGGTCTACAGTCCAACAGCCAATCAGGACGCACGACACAATGGTCTACAGTCCAACAGCCAATCAGGACGCACGACACAATGGTCTACAGTCCAACAGCCAATCAGGACGCACGACACAATGGTCTACAGTCCAACAGCCAATCAGGACGCACGACACAATGCACAATCATACACTGTGAAAAAAACATGAAAATTGAACTACAAAAATAAGCAAAACCGTGAAAGTTGAACCGCGATACAGCGAGGGACAACTGTACTTTACTACTTGTACTTCGTTATGTTCCACCGCTGTCTGTATAAATGGACATCGTTAACCTGCTCGCCGCCGCTGTACCTGAACCTGAACGCCGCGGTGACGTCATTCTCTCCGTCACTTTGGTCACGACACAAACCCGTCGCCCTCGTCTCTTTTTTGAGGCGCAAAAACTTTATTTAAAGTCAAGAACTTCTCAAAGTTGTCCAAGATCGTTTTTCCACATGAGGTACTTGAAGTAAATCACTCAGAGCTGATTCTGTCGCCGAGCGCGAGTCTCAGGGCAAAACGTTCACATTGAAACCAGCGCCGCGGGTTTAACAGCCCATTTGGAAATTGTTCAAATCCGCTCGACTTCTTCGATTGGGGCCGAGCTGAAAGTGATCACATTAATTCTGTTTTATTATGGTCCTTGTCGTTTGCAGTACACGGGCGCGCTCACGTACGACGGGGTCAAGGTCATGGCCACGGCGTTTCAGAACCTGAGGAAGCAGAGGATAGACATCTCCCGACGAGGCAACGCCGGAGAGTGTCTCGCCAATCCGCCGGCTCCGTGGGGCCAAGGCATCGACATCCAGAGGGCCCTGCAGCAGGTAAACGCACAAAACACACACAAAACACACAGAAAACACACACTAACACACAAAAAACACACAAACACACAATCCACCAACTCCATGGGGCCAAGGCATCGACATCCAGAGGGCCCTGCAGCAGGTAAACGCACAAAACACACAGAAAAGGTACACAAAGACACACAAAACACATATAAACACACAAAAACACACACAAACACACAATCCACCAGTTCCCTGGGGCTCAGGCATTGACATCCAATGGGCCTTTCAACAGGTAACGCACAAAACACACACAAAACACACACAAACACATATAAACACACAGAAAACACACAATCCACTGGCTTCCTGGGGCCAAGGCATCGACATCCAGAGGGCCCAGCAGCAGGTAAACGCACAAAACACACAGAAAAGGTACACAAAGACACACAAAACACATATAGACACACACAAAACACACACAAACACACACAAACACACAGAAAACACACAATCCACTGGCTTCCTGGGGCCAAGGCATCGACATCCAGAGGGCCCAGCAGCAGGTAAACGCACAAACACACACAAAACACATATAAACACACACACTCTGCTCTACTTGAGTGGCACGTTGCCTAACCAGCCTCACACACACACTCACACACTCACACACACGCACTGTTGTGTGTCTGAGTGGCGTGTTGTCTAACGAGTCCCGAGCTGCGACTGGCTGAACAAATGAGGTCTTATTGTGCGGCTCAAAGTTCACATAAAGTCGTATCTCGGCGTCGCACGATCAGATGTGACACAGCGGCGAGTAAACAAACGCCACGGGCCGTGACGCCGCCACGCCGCCACGCTGCCACGCCGCAACGCCACCATGCCGCCACACTGCCACACTGCCACACCGCCACGCCACCACACTGCCACGCCACTGACGCTCAAGTGATGTGACACCAGTTTAGAAATGTAATGTATGAAGGAGAAGCACTGGATGAAACGGACACGAGCATCGACACACAAACGACACACAAATGACACACAAACGACACACAAACAGACACGAGCATCGACACACAAACGACTCTGTGTGTGTGTCTCTGTGTGTCTGTGTGCGTTCTCTGCCCGTGGTCGTGTCTGTGTGTGTCTGTGTCTCCATGTGTGTCTCTTTGTGTGTGTCTGTGTGTGTGCCTGTGTGTGTCTCTCTGTGTGTGCCTGTGTGTGTGTGTGTCTCTCTGTGTGTGCCTGTGTGTGTCTGTGTCTCTGTGTGCCTGTGTGTGTCTGTGTCTCTGTGTGTGCCTATGTGTGTGTCTGTGTCTCTGTGTGGGGGTGGGGGTGTCTCTGTGTGTATCTGTGTGTGTCTCTCTGTGCCTGTGTGTGTCTCTCTGTGCCTGTGTGTCTCTGTGTGTGCCTGTGTGTGTGTCTCCCTGTGTGTGTCTCTCTGTGCCTGTGTGTGTCTGTGTCTCTGTGTGTGCCTGTGTGTGTGTCTGTGTGTGTCTCTGTCTGTGCCTGTGTGTGTGTCTCTCTGTGTGTGTCTCTGTGCCTGTGTGTGTCTGTGTGTGTCTCTGTCTGTGCGTCTCTCTGTGTGTGTCTCTGTGCCTGTGTGTGTCTGTGTGCGTTCTCTGCCCGTGGTTGTGCGTCGTGCTCAGTCTGACCATCTGCCGTGGACAGACTGTAGATTGAAACTGTGTGCGCTCAATTAAGTCCATCACAGAGTCAGGACAAACACACTGCAGCGTCCACGTCCACCGCCGTCTGCCCCTCGCCACCGTCGCCGCCGGGACTCTCGCCGCCGCCGGGACCCTCATCTCCGCCGGGACGCAGCGGCTCACTAAATAACCAGCCACCTGAACACTTTGCATGACATGCGCCCCCTGTAGGAACGACATAGAAATACATATTCCTCATCATCAAACGGACCTGGAGTTGTGTTTTTTGTTTCATTCTCACATGTTTAACACACAAACCTGCAGATTTATAACTGAAAACGCTCTGTTCCACCTTGTGATGTCATCATGTGGTGATACAGGAAGTGCTCCGCTGTGTTTTTAAACTCCACGCACCTTCATTTCGAGAATAATTTGGATCATTTCAGCCTCTGGAACTGCCCATTTCTACTGAACTAAAGGTAAAAGGAGCTGTTAACTTGGAAACTACCACTTGATGACATCACAAGGTGGAACAAAGTGTTTTAAGCTTTGTGAAGTCCATGTTTTTGAGGAGAGTTTAAAGTGTTTTTTTTCTGTTCTAGGTTCGCATAGATGGACTGACTGGACACATTCAGTTCAATGAGAAAGGACGAAGAACTAACTACACCGTGAGCATCATGGAGCTGGCGCCGTCTGGACCCAAAAAGGTGAATGAGGACTGGGGTTTATTCACACAGACTTTAAAAACACGGGGATCATGACAAGAACAGAAATGTGAAATGTGCAGAAGATTAGGCCTGATGAATGGATGATGATTAGTTTAGACACTGGTCATAGAGTCGTCACTAAAATAAAATGTCAAACTCCATTTTGATACGAAGGAATCGACTTAAAACTGATTCTGAAACTACGATGATGATAATACAAGGACTAAACCAGGACTAAACCAGGACTAAACCAGGACTAAACCAGGACTAAACCAGGACTAAACCAGGACTAAACCAGGACTAAACCAGGACTAAACAAGGACTAAACCAGGACTAAACCAGGACTAAACCAGGACTAAACCAGGACTAAACCAGGACTAAACAAGGACTAAACCAGGACTAAACCAGGACTAAACCAGGACTAAACCAGGACTAAACCAGGACTAAACAAGGACTAAACCAGGACTAAACCAGGACTAAACCAGGACTAAACCAGGACTAAACCAGGACTAAACCAGGACTAAACCAGGACTAAACCAGGACTAAACAAGGACTAAACAAGGACTAAACCAGGACTAAACCAGGACTAAAACAGGGCTAAACCAGGACTAAACAAGGACTAAACCGGGACTAAACCGGGACTAAACCGAACCGGGACTGAACCGGGACAAAACTGGGACTAAACTAGGGACTAAACTAGGGACTAAACCTGGACTAAACCGAACCGGGACTGAACCGGGACTGAACCGGGACTGAACCGGGACTAAACCGGGACTAAACCGGGACTAAACCGGGACTAAACAGGGACTAAACCGAACCGGGACTGAACCGGGACTAAACTAGGGACTAAACCGGGACTAAACCAAACCGGGACAAAACCGGGACTAAACTAGGGACTAAACCGGGACTAAACCGGGACTAAACCAGGACTAAAACAGACTGCTTGTGCCCTTATATCTGTGAGTGTCCAGTGGTCCACTCTGGTGTATATACTTTTTTTTTTTTTACTATCAATACTCACTTAAACGAGTCTCTAGTTTTGATATCGATGAGTATCTGACTTCCTGACGACCTCCGTGTTGTGTAAATCTCTACTTTTACGTTAAATCACCTCAGTTCTCTCCGTTGAACCTCCGTCTTTGTCTTTTTGCAGGTCGGATACTGGAACGAGGACGAGAAGTACGTCACCACCGCCAGCTCCATCCGAGGCATCAACGACACTTACGGCCTCCAGAACCGGACCTACATCGTCACTACGATCCTGGTGAGTTTGTGTTAGAAAAGAAAATCTACGTCGAGGTTGAAGATAGAGGGACAATGGGACGAAAGGAGAGAGAAAGGAGAGAAAAACAGGGTAACAGCTTTCGGATTTGTGCTTTGATAGAGTTCCTCAGGGTCCGGGCGCACGGAGCTGTGGATCTGTGATTGTATCTGTCACCTCCTCTTCCCGCTCCAACTCCATTTGGCAAACTTCTTCAATCCACACTCGGAATGACAATGATCCCAATCTGAAAGTGCCACTGCAGTGTTTGTACAGAAACCAGGCCCGGACGCTTTAATCTGTAATCAGAAAATATTAGACCAGGATTAAACCTGGACTAGACCAGGACTAAACCAGGACTAAATATGGACTAAAGCAGGACTAAACCAGGTCTAAAACAGGACTAAACCAGGACTAAAACAGAACTAAACCAGGACTACACCAGGACTAAACCAGGTCTAAAATAGGACTAAAGATCAGACGCTTTAATCTTTAATCCAAAAACATTGCAGATATTAATAAAGAATCACTTGGTTTTTTTTGTGTATTTGAACGTGGACGTGTCGATAATCTACTGTTAATCTGGAACATCTGGATTAAAACTGACACTTTTGGTTTTTGATGTTTTAAAACAGAAGAATCGGGTCCTGACTAGTGCTGGAAAAAGTACTTTTTTGATATAAAAGTACAGATACAGCAGCAAAAACACACTCAAGTAAAAGTAAAAGTATCACATGAAAAATCTATTAAAGTAAAAGTTTTAAAGTACCTGTTTAAAAATGTACTTGAAGAGCAAAAAGTACAACTATTTCATGCAGATTTTGAGTCTTTTAAAGCTTCAAATGTGGTGATTTTGATAAAGATTTTGAGCTGAATTTTGTTCAACAGAAACGACTGAATCGATCGGTTTTTTGTTTTTTATTGTTTATTTTTTCTGTTTTTATTTTTGTATATTTCAGTTTTTCTCAAATTCTAATTCAGTTTTTCAAATAATCTAAAATTAATCTGACACGTCTGAGGAATCATCCATGAAACTTAAAATATTAACCTGAAAATTACAGTTTGAAGTCTGTAGATCATTTAGTTTAAGATATGGATAAAAAAAAGAAAAGCTTCAAGTCACGTTCTAATGCTGTTTGCTCCTCAAAAACAGACCTGGAGTTGTGTTTTGTTTCACTCACACATGTTTGAGTCACACTTTATTATTCGTCTGTCACATCTCCAAACCTCAAAACGCTCCGTTCCACCTCATGATGTCATCAAGTGGCAGTTCCCAAGTGAACATCTACCTTTTTACCTTTAGTTCAGTCAGTGAGATAAGTGGCAACTCCAGGAGCTGAAATGATCCAAATGATTCTAGAAATGAAGGTGTGTGGAGTTTAAAAACACAGCGGAGCACTTCCTGTATCGCCACACGATGACATCACGAGGTGGAACGGAGTATTTTTCCGTTTACGAGAACTCCAAATCTGCAGGTTTGTGTGTTAAACGTGTGGGAATGAAACAAAAAAACTCAACTTTGGGTCTGTTTGTGACGAGGAAACGACATTAGAACTCAGATCAGAGAATACGGGAACTTTAAACTCCGCGTATCATCTGTTTTACGAGCTCTGTGTTTCATTTTGGAGACTAAATATTTATAGTAACCGTCTTCTGCGAGTTGTAGAATTGGTTCCGAGCCCTGGCCTATATAAAAGACACAGGACATATTGGGTTCACTCATGGGTCACTTTAAAAATAGAGCCTCAGAGACTCGTCCCCACCGTCTCTTTAGTCTATTCCGTTATTATTTTCATTCAAAGACCATTTTTATACCTTAAAATCCCGAGCCGACATAAAGTAATATACAGGTCCGCTCCAGTACGCCATGTTCTTTGTGTTTCCTTCACGTTGGAAATTTAATATCAGTATTCCAGCTCTTCAGGATGCCTGGAGCTGCCGTGGCTTTTTTACGTGCGGACATTTTTATTTTTTTTCTTTCTCTGGGCTTCGCTGCCGTCGTGTAAATTTCATGAGTTTCTTCGAGATGCACCTGTGTCACGTGATGAATGTGGGAGACATGTTCCAGAATACGCAGTAGGGACTAGAACCGGGACGATATTCAAAATTTTGTGTGATATTTATCCTTTTCGATTAACGATTTTACCGCGATAATGATTAAAGTCGTTTTGGATTTGAATAATTATAACTTTAACGGAGAATATTATGGATGAGCAGGGCCGTCAACTGGAATTTGTGGGTTTTAAGCCTCACGTGGCCCAACTGTAATGCAAATTAATAGGAAGAGGGTTTAATTCTGGGCCCCCTAAGACCCTGGGGCCCCAAACAACAGACTCCTTTGCCCTCTGTTGGCTCCTCTGTGGATAAGTCATTTTTTTCTGAAATTTTGGGGCAGTAAGCCTCACATGGCCCGACTGTAATACACATTAATAGGAAGCGGGGCTAATTCTGGGCCCCCTAAGACCCTGGCGGCCCCAAACAACAGACCCCTTTGCCCCCGCTGTCGACACCCCTGTGGATAAGTCTTTTTTTTTTTTTTTTTTTTTTTCAGAAATTTGGGGGCAATAACCCTCACATGCCCCCCTGTAATACAAATTATAGGAAGAGCGTCCAATTCTGGGCCCCCTAAGACCCCAGGGCCCCTGTCAACAGACCCGTTTGTCCCCCGTTGACTCCTCTGTGGATAAGTCTTTTTTTCTGAAATTTTGGGGCAGTAAGCCTCACATGGCCCGACTGTAATACACATTAATAGGAAGCGGGTCTAATTCTGGGCCCCCTGAGACCCTGGGGCCCCAAACAACAGACCCCTTTGCCCCTGCGGACCTGATTTAGGACCTGGTTTAGGACCTGGTTTAGGACCTGGTTTAGGACCCGGTTTAGGACCCGGTTTAGGACCCGGTTTAGGACCCGGTTTAGGACCTAGTTTAGGACCTGGTTTAAGACCTGATTTAGGACTTGGTTTAGGACCTGGTTTAGGACCTGGTTTAGGACCTGGTTTAGGACCTGATTTAGGACCTGGTTTAGGACCTGGTTTAGGACCTGATTTAGGACCTGGTTTAGGACCTGAGTTAGGACCTGGTTTAGGACCTGGATTAGGGTCTGATTTAGGACCTGGTTTAGGACCTGGTTTAGGACCTGGTTTAGGACCTGGTTTAGGACCTGATTTAGGACCTGGTTTGCTTCTCCTCGACTTCAGGGAGGCGTGACTCCACTTTGGTCGTCTGTTTGTGATTTTGAATCCTCTCCTCGTGTGTGAGCTGCTCTGTCGTATCGTAACAACAAAACATCTCAAAATGTCGTGTGGCGGCTTGAGTATTGTGTTAACAGAGATATGTATTGATAACTAATTAAAAAACAACATAGCACAGATTCTAAGACCAGAAATGGAATAAAAGAACCTGACTTGAACCTGTGAGGCTTCTTTCCCTGGAGTGTGGCCTAAAATAACTGTCTTTGCCATATCTCCGCTCACACTCCTCTTTTACCGAGGGATAAAATGGGTTTTCTGTCTGAACCCAGAGACAACGTGTGAACAATTATACGACTGCTGAGGTCTTCAACTTTTAATTGGGCTAAAATAACAGCAAATATAATTTTTATCATGTTTTGTCTTCACCAAAACCATGAAGGTAACGCCCCTTCCCACCGAAGCAGGGAGCGGGCGCTTAGCAACACTGTCAATCAAACCTGTTGCTAACGCTAGCGGGAGTGACCTCAGAGAAAGAAGGCGCCTGATTTGTCTTAAAAAAATAAAAATAAATCTAAATAACAAAAAATAAATAAACTCAAAATAAAAAAATAAAATACATACAATAAGAAATATATATAAATTAAATACCATAAAAAAATAACTGAAAAAATCATAAAATAAAAAAAAATAAAAAACTCATAAAAATGAATTAAAAAAAATTAAAAATGAACCCCAGAATCATGTAGAGAGGGTTAATACAAACATTTAAGACCAAAATGACAAGTCTGACAGCAGCAGGTACAGAGAGAGGACACAAAAAACAAAAAATAAACTTAAAAAAAATAAATAAATAAATCTAAATAACAAAAAATACATAAATAAACTCAAAATAAAAAAATTAAATAAAATACATACAATAAAAAATATATATAAATAAAATACAATAAAAATAACTGAAAAAAATCATTAAATAAAAAAAATAAAATAAAATAAACAAAAAATAAATAAATAAAAAATTAAAATTGAACCCCAGAAACATGTAGAGCGGGTTAATACGAACATTTAAGACCAAAATGACGAGTCTGACAGCAGCAGGTACAGAGAGAGGGATAAAATGGGTTTTCTGTCTGAACCCAGAGATAACGTGTGAACAATTATACGACTGCCGAGGTATTCAGCTTTTAACTGGGCTAAAATAACAGCAAATATAACTTTTATCATGTTTTGTCTTCACCAAAACCATATCTGGGGTCGGGTTTTGTTTCATTAGACCACACCTCTTTCAAAATGGCCGCAGTCTTCCTGTACGGTCTCGGTACGTGGTTAAGGAGTTAAGTAGAGCCAGAGCTGTCAGTCACTTCATAAACGTGGAAAGTGAGATCTGAGAGCAGCAGAGTTGGAGTCGGAGATGTGCTGTTTCCTGTGAAATGTTTGTTCTAAATTACGTTATAGAATCCACAGACAGATGCACTGTACTTTCATATCAGTGAGCAGCTCATGCAGAAATAAAGACTGACAGAACGCAACGACACAACAACTGTTTCCTCTGAAGAAAAGTCTGGATATATGGATTAGATGTACAGGGTGTTCATAAAGTCGCTTTGCAATTAAACAAAATAAAGATTGTTCTGTTTTATCAGTGGTTTTCAAAGTGTTTTAGCTCATTTACAAACCGCTATATGGGAAATATTAGTCACATGAAGCACGTCGAGACTTTGGGACTGAATTTCTTGCCGTGTTTTGCTGTAGCAGAGCCTCATCGATGGTTAATTTCATCTGGATATTTTGGTTTTGTTCAGTAATGTCCCGTATCTTTGTTCAATAAACGACATCTTTAACACAGCCCCATAGAAAGATGTTCCTCAGGTGTTCCTCATTTAGCAACGCTGTCAATCAAACCTGTTGCTAATGCTAAGGGAGTGACCTCAGGGAAAGAAGTCGCCTGATTTGTCTGTTATTAATGTTCATATCTTGATTTACAGACACAATAGTGAAATAAAAACCCCAGGATCATGTAGAGGGTTAATACGAACATTTAAGACCAAAATGAGTCTGACAGCAGCAGGTACAGAGAGAGGACACAGTTTATCAATAGAAAGCGAATTGGAGCCAGATTCAATGGAGCCAGAGGTGCGCACATGATCACTTCCTGTTTGGAACACGGCAGCTAGCAGGTTAGCTATGTCCATTTACATAAACAGTCTATGATCCTTTTACAATTTGAGCATCAGTTTCAACAAATACTTTTGCTTTGTACTTTAAACTATTTTGAAGTAACTGTCCTACAATGACACGTGTTGTCCACTCTCCGTCCTCTGCCTGTTTGAACTACTTTAAACTGCAAAGCTTTTGTCATTGAAAAATAATAGTCCCACATCATTTTTAGACGTGTAGTGGTCCAGAAATGTCACACAGTCCATTTGGGGCTTGGAAACCTTCGTAAAACCGTTCGGACGTGTTTCATTTCATCGTGTATTTGACAGTTATCTATCGGTTGCGAGCGTGTGGTTTGTATTCAAGATGGCCGACTGACAGACGTATCCCCTTGGAGCCGGCGTAGGTCAATGAGACTCGTCCTGGCAGAGTTTCAGCTTGTCTTTATGAGCGCTCTGCTGTAACCGTCTCTCCTCGTGTAGTTTTAGTCCGTCCTCGTGCTGTGTGTGTCGGGCCTCGGTAGCGCACGATTGTGAATATCTGTCAGAGCGTTGCGCGTCCAACCTTTCGCCGCTCCTTCTCCCTCGGGTGCTGTTTCGCCAGCAGTGGGCTCGGAGATTTCATGTGTAACAATGATTACCTTCACCTCAAGCATAAAGAGCAAGAGGAGCCAAATAACTGTGGGACCGAGGGGGAAGTCCTGCCGTGGAAATGTGGAGGGGGCAGGGTCTAAGCGGGGAACAACCTCGGATAACGACCCGTGGGAGTAAAGGCGAGTCTGAGCGAAGTATTTTTCAAAAGGTAACGGTGCAAACAGGTGAGGGGCAAAGTGTACAGAAATAAACGAAAACACTAAAGGTCTTATATTACGCAAAATGGACTTTTTTAAACTTTAAGTCACGTTATAATCCTGTTAAATCCTCAAAAACAGACTTGGAGTTGTGTTTTGTTTCATTATTATTCGTCTGTCTACATCTCCAAAGCTCAAAATGCTCTGTTCCACCTTGTGATGTCATCAAGTGGGAGTTTTCAAGTTAGCCGCTACGTTTTTACCTTTAGTTCAGTAGAGATACAGTAAGTGGCAATTCCAGGAGGTGAAATGATCCAAACGATTCTAGAAATGAAGGTGTGTGGAGTTTAAAAACACAGTGGAGCACTTCCTGTATCACCAGGAAGTGACATCACAAGGTGGAACAGACTGTTTCCCAGCCTAAATATGCAGGGTTTGTGTGTTAAACATGTGCGAATGAAACAAAACATTAATTTACACATGTTTGAGTAACATTTTATTAGTCTGTCTACATCTCCAAAGCTCAAATCGCTCTGTTCCACCTTGTGATGTCATCAAGTGGGAGTTTTCAAGTTAACAGCTACGTTTTTACCTTTAGTTCATGATCCAAATAGTTCTACGAATGAAGGTGTGTGGAGTTTAAAAACACAGTAAAGCACTTCCTGTATTACCACACGATGACATCACGAGGTGAAACAGAGTGTTTTCAGTTTGAGGGAAGAACTCAGCCTAAATATGCAGGTCTGTTTGTGTTTGTGTGTTAAACATGTGCGAATGAAACACAAAAACACAACTTCGGGTCTGTTTGTGACGAGGAAGTGACATTAAAACAGATCAGAAAACAAAAACTGATTGACAGGTGGATTAGCCAATCAGGGACGTGCGTGGTCCATCCGTATCGGAAGCAATAAAGGAGGGAAAAAATATCACAGTGGCTGAAAAACATGGTGGATTTCTGCAGAATCAATGAGAGAAGCTTAAAATCTGTTAATCTGAGGAGAGGGAAATATCACAGGTGACCAATGAGCTCCTTCGTTTCACATGTGTCACTGAAATAAACGGATCTGATTGGACGATTGACCGGACCAGACTGTATAAAAAAACACACAGATACACAGATATGGACAGTCTGTATTTGCTGTAGTAAAAGTAAAAGACAAAACATAGAAGGATTTCCATGACTGTATAAAGACGTGAGTGTGAGCAGGCTAGCAGTTATAGCGGCTAATTTGGAGCCGAGTTTCGTATTAGAAACTCCACCCACGAGTATCATAGCAACTAAAGACCCAATCAGGAGTGAATTTGTTGAAAATAATGCCCCTTCCTGCCCGCACCACTGGTTTAGCAGGGAGCGGACGCTGATTTGTCTATTATTGTTCATATCAATTGTTAAATATCAAATAACAACCCCAGGATCATGTAGAGCGGGTTAATACGAACATTTAAGAGTAAAATGACGAGTTTGACAGCAGCAGTTTTTCATCGTAAAGTGAATTGGAGCCAGAAGCGCACCCACGATCACTTCCTATTTGGATCGTGGCGGCTAGCAGGTTAGCTATGTCCATTTTTGTATAGGCTGTGAGGTGTTCCTGGTCGTATATGGTCTTTGGTTCTGAACTTCACCCGTCCAAAACTCCACGTGTCTCGCATCAAACTATTTCTCAGCGCAGCCAGTCAAACAAATCTCAGGATCATCTGCAGAAGAGCCGTGACAGGAGCGAGTCCGCAAAGACAAAACTCACGAGGAGCCGTCACCGTCTCCCGCTCTAATAATAGTGTTGCATTCCTCCATTTCCTCTCGTCCCGCGCCGTGTTATCAATGCGCCGCGCTGCTGTCATAATGATCACACTTCATCACCTTTGTATTTAAATTACACACCGAACCTCCGCTGAACAAAGACGTAATAATACCTGCTCATTTTATGTAATCATCTTTGCTTCAGCGGCTTCCGTACGACGACAATTATAATGCTGAGGACAGTGGGGTTTTGTTATGTTGGAGCGACGACGAGGCCTCGGGTAAAATCACAGCCCCAGGTGTTGTCTTTGACGTCAAAACTGATTAATAAAGTTATTTTGTTCCTTGTAATCTGGTCAAGGCCTTGTGCGTTTCTCAAATGTTGTCGCTGCGAGGCAAAAGTTTGGACATATCATCTCATTCTGTCTTTCTTTTCTTTATTTTTACTACTTTCTACACTTTATATACGTGCAAAAGACATGAAATATATGAAGATATTAGGGATAACGTAAAGTAAAAATCAATAAAAAATAAAACTACTGAATGAGAGGGTGTGTCCAAACTTTTAGGCTAATTGTGCATCTGGAGCATTGGACTGGAATGGACTTTTCAAAGCTTTTAACCAGTTTTAACCAACGCCAGAGGGACCGAAACGTTGTGAGAATAAAATTGAATCAAGAGTGAAATTGTGTGCGGGAGTTTTCGTAGCTTTTCAAACCAAGTGCTTCTCCTCCTACGCACTTGTCGCCCACTCAGGTGCGCAGAGTCGGCACAGAAAAGAGCTTTTAACCATGTTCTAGTCGTTTTTCTCATTTACTCTCTCAAAATTGTATTCGGAGTGATTCATGTTTGAGTTTAATCTTTAATCGACTATTTTCAAGACGCCATTTTGTCGATCAAACCCTGTTTTCACCTCCACTGTGACACGCCCACTGTGACGTATGCACTTATTTTCTTCTTATTTTCTTGGGGGGGCAGGGTCTAAGCGGGGAACAACCTCGGATAACGACCCGTGGGTGTAAAGGCGAGTCTGAGCGAAGTGTTTTTCAAAAGGTAAAGGTGCAAACAGGTGAGGGGCAACGTGTACAGAAATAAACGAAAACACTAAAGGTCTTATATTACGCAAAATTGACTTTTTTGAGCTTTAAGTCATGTTATAATCCTGTTAAATCCTCAAAAACAG
This sequence comes from Periophthalmus magnuspinnatus, assembly GCF_009829125.3. Taxonomy (NCBI): domain Eukaryota; kingdom Metazoa; phylum Chordata; class Actinopteri; order Gobiiformes; family Gobiidae; genus Periophthalmus; species Periophthalmus magnuspinnatus. The sequence continues at coordinate 2,173,134 of NC_047135.1, read as the reverse complement.
ACCTGTAGTTGTGTTTTGTGTCATTATTATTCGTCTTTCTACATCTCCAAAGCTCAAAACGCTCTGTTCCACCTTGTGATGTCATCAAGTGGTAGTTTTCAAGTTAGCCGCTACGTTTTTACCTTTAGTTCGGAAGAGATAAGTGGCAATTCCAGCGCTGAAATGATAGTTCTCCAAATAGAAGGTGTGTGGAGTTTAAAAACACAGTAAAGCACTTCCTGTATTACCACGCGATGACATCACGAGGTGGAACAGAGTGTTTTCAGTTTGAGAGAAGAACTCAGCCTAAATCTGCAGGTGTGTTTGTGTGTGAAACATGTGTGAATGAAACAAAAAACACACAACTTCGGGTCTGTTTGTGACGAGGAGATGACATTAGAACAGATCAGAAAACAAATATTGTGATTTTTGTCAGGATTTGTTTTGGTTTTTTTTGTGTGTTCTGTGCTGTCTTCTTCCTCCTTCCTGCTGTGTCTGTACCTGGAGCTGGGCGGAGATTGTCTTGTCATCTCGCGGTATTTCCACGGGTCGTCCTTCATGTCACATTCCGGTTTATTCGTCCATTTTGATCCTTGGAGCCGCTCTGCTCCTCCGTCTCCGACCCAGCTCTCCACCGCCGGTACGAACACCTCAGCCTCTGACCCTGCGACCCACGACCTGCTCTGAGACGACACCGCTCCAACTGTCTGCTCTGTCTACTTTCATTCACATCCCTGGACCTGCAAATAAACTCTCTTGAACTGTTTCCCGAGTCTGTATCTTCGGTCCCTTCGTCAGTTTTTACGACAATTTTAAATGTGTAAATTATAACGGAATGATCCCCGAGTGTCAGAGATGAGAACTATAGAGACACAAGCACAACAAGGCTGATTTAACGCATCAACATGGATGTTCTGCGTGTCTTTGACAATCAAATATAAGCTTGTTTTTTACTTTTACTTATCAAAAACTGTACCATTTGAGAAACACAATAAGTCTGTCTCAGCGGGAAGAAAATGTCTAAAAGTCTATAATGAAAACGAGCGTTGCGTCGTCATTTTGGTACAAATTTAAAAAAATGTGCTGCTCTAGTGTGATGTGCAGCTCCATAGGGGGCGCTGACAGCATGCGGCGCCTTGTTGTGATGACGTTTACCAAATTATAACATCCAAATGATCCGCGGTGTCTTAGATTATAACTACAGAGCGAACAGAAGCACCGTTGGGCTGCTTTAAGATTCGGTTTAGTCCTAGAAAAGTTCAGATCTGGTTAAGGGCTTGGGAAAAACCTAGTTCGCTTTTGGTTTAGTTGAAAAGTTCTGATTTCTCCTCGGTAATAAACCCATCTTTAGTCTTATTCATCTTTAATTTATCTTGATTGGGTCTTGAGTTAGTTCCTCGTTTGTATTGATTGGACAAAGTTGGATTTTTCTTCTGCAGCTTGAAAAGTTTCAGAACCATTTTGAGCCTCGCAAATAACACCGCAGTGGATTTATTTATATATTTGTATAAACTGTCACTAATATCCCCCTGTTTTTGTTTTGTTTTTTTGTTTTTTTTGCAGGAGTCTCCATATGTGATGCTGAAGAAGAACCACGAGCAGCTGGTTGGGAATGACAAATATGAAGGCTACATCGTGGAGCTGGCAGCAGAGATCGCCAAACACGTGGGATACCAGTACAAGCTCAAGATCGTGTCGGACGGCAAATACGGCGCCCGCGATCCGGACTCAAAAATGTGGAATGGCATGGTGGGAGAGCTGGTGTACGGGGTGAGGAGCTGCTTTTAATGAGTCACGGACAACTGTGGAGAAGCTGTTCACACACGTTTAACACACAAACCCTGCAGATTTAGGCTGAGTTCTTCTCTCAAACTGAAAAAAAACACTCAGTTCCACCTTGTGATGTCATCGTGTGGTAATACAGGAAGTGCTCCGCTGTGTTTTTAAACCGCACACACCTTCACTAGAATCATTTACCGTGAATTTAGGACTATTGAGCGCACCTGAATATAAGTTGCACCAGCAAAATTTGAAAAGAAAATACATTTTGTACAAATATAAGCCGCATGTTTTAATGTTCTAACTTGAGATATTTACACAGAAAGATGGTGGACGGACGTTTTAGTTATTAAGTTTATAAGTTTTATTTTAAGACACGCTTTTTTTCAAACTGTGCCTGAAAATCGGCTCCAACGCGACGTCAACACAGGATGAACACACCTGCAGGTTTAGAAAATAAAACGGCACCGACACGAACCATCTGCTTTTATTTCCTCTGAAAGATTTTGTCGTCTTTTTACAGTTTAAGTTCTTCCCGCTGCCGCCTCCAACGTCGCACCATCGGTTCATTGACGCCAAACGTACGTGCAGTGGCTCTATTTCCTTCTTTAACGGTCAAACGTACGCGCAGTGGCTCTATTTCCTTCTTTAACGGTCAAACGTACGTGCAGTGGCTCTATTTCCTTCTTTAACGGTCAAACGTACGCGCAGTGGCTCTATTTCCTTCTTTAACGGTCAAACTTACGCGCAGTGGCTCTATTTCCTTCTTTAACGGTCAAACTTACGCGCAGTGGCTCTATTTCCTTCTTTAACGGTCAAACTTACGCGCAGTGGCTCTATTTCCTTCTTTAATGGTCAAACGTACGTGCAGCGGCTCTATTTCCTTCTTTAATGGTCAAACCTCCGTGCAGTGGCTCTATTTCCTTCTTTGACACATTTCTTTGTGTTTTCCATGATGAGGCTGTGGCATGAGGCGCAAAATGACAGTTCAAAATCAAAACTCGTGTTTTCTTCAGCGCGTAATCTTCCCCCACATCCGTCTCACTTTTGTGTTTACTGCTAGAGAGTGAAGCGCCCCCCGGTGGACGTTAGCCTGCAAAAATCTATAAACTAGCCGCACTTTTGTATAAGCCGCAGGGTTTAAAAGCGTGGGAAAAAAGTATCGGCTTATTAATCCAAAATTTGCAGTGGATGATTTCAGTCGTGGAATTGCCGATCTCTACTGAACTAAAGGTAAAAGGAGCTGTTGAAAACGACCACTTCATGACATCACGAGGTGGAACAGAGCGTTTTGAGCTTTGCAGATGTAGATGTAACGTGTGAATGAAACAAAACACAACTCCAGGTCTGTTTTTGAGGAGGTAACAGCATCAGAACATGACGTAAATCTGAGAATAGTCCATTTTGTGTAATATTGGACCTTTAAGTTGACGTGTGCAATACATCACCGACAAAAAACGAAAGACGACGCCAGACTCCGTGCATGTTTTGCAAAAGTTCCATCATCATCAAACCCCTGTGCCCTGTATCAAACTCTATTTCAACAACAAATCAAATCACTCCATTACAAGCGAAAGGACAGAACGCTCTGTGACTATATTTGAAAAATACTCAAAATGGCCGCTGATGGCACACAGCAGAATGACATTACATCATCATATCTATTTTCTGTTTGTCTGTTAGAAAGCGGACGTGGCCGTGGCTCCTCTGACCATCACTCTCGTCCGTGAGGAGGTCATCGACTTCTCCAAACCCTTCATGTCTCTGGGCATTTCCATCATGATCAAGAAACCGACCAAGTCCAAACCGGGCGTGTTCTCCTTCCTGGACCCGTTGGCGTACGAGATCTGGATGTGTATCGTGTTTGCCTACATCGGCGTCAGCGTGGTCCTGTTCCTGGTCAGCCGCTTCAGTCCGTACGAGTGGCATTCGGAGGACTACGAGGAGGGAGGCGAGCCGCAGACGCCCACCCAGCCGTCGGCGTCCAACGGGGTCCAGCAGACGCCGACGGCCCCGCAGCCCAACGCCGTCCAGCAGAGCCCCGAGCAGACCAACGAGTTTGGGATCTTTAACTCGCTGTGGTTCTCACTGGGAGCGTTCATGCAGCAGGGGTGCGACATTTCGCCAAGGTAAGACAACGCTTCGGTCACTCAGTCGTATCTTGTTTATTTAGGAATCGGTGGTTGCTCTTCAAATCCCTGGTGGAAAACTACAGACTGAATAAAGACGTGGACTGAGTGAGTGTGACGTCAACCACGGCGTTCAGTCAAATGAAGCTAATCGAGGCTAGAGCAGTTAAAGCGGCTAATCTAGAGCCCATATTTGAAATCCTGATCCACAAGTATCGTAAAAACTAAACCAGCAGCCAATCTGGAGTGAGTCTGCTGAAGGTAACGCCCTTTTCTACCTTAGCGCTTAGCAACACTGTCAGTCAAACCTGTTGCTAACGTTAACGGGAGCAACTTTGGGGAAAGACGTCGCCTGATTTGTCTGTTTTTAATGTTCATATCTTGATTTACAGACACAATAGTGAAATAAAAAACCCAGGATCATGTAGAGGGTTAATACAAACATTTAAGACCAAAATGAGTCTGACAGCAGCAGAGACAGAGAGAGGACACAGTTTTTCAATAGAAAGTGAACTGGAGCCAGAAGTGCACTCATGCTAACTTCCTGTTTGGAAAATGGCAGCTAGCAGGTTAGCTATGTCCATTTACATAAACGTCAATGGGCCAAACCAAGACCAAAGCAAGATGAGTGTGAGTGTTTCTGTAAATATTCTGGTAGACGCAGCAGCAGGTACAGAGAGAGAGGACACAAAAAACAAGAAATAAACTACAAAAAAAAATAAATTAAAACAAAAATTAAAACAAATTCAAAAAAACTTAATTCAATTCAATTCATTTTATTTTTGTAACGCCCAAAATCACAACAACAGTTGTCTCGAAAGGCAACTTAAAATAACAATAAAGTTAAAAAAACAAAAAACAAAAAAAATCAAAATAACTCAAAAAAAAAAAATTAAAAAAAATCAAAATAACTAAAAATAACTAAAAAAATAAAATAAATAAATAAAAGTCAAGAAATAAACTCCAAAAAAAAAAAACTAAAAAAAAAGGAAAAAATAAACTCAAAATAACTCAAAATAAAAACCCCAGGATCATGTAGAGGGTTAATACGAACATTTAAGACCAAAATGAGTCTGAAGCAGCAGAGACAGAGAGAGGAGACAGTTTTTACATAGAAAGTGAAGTCGATGGAGCTTGAATCGCTCCTATACTTAAAATTTAGAGCGCTGTGACTAGCATGTTAGCTATGTCCATTTATACATACCAGGGGTGTCCAAACTATGGCTGACCTGGCTCAATCGATCATAATCAGTACTTTTTACAGCAAATTTGAGTAAATCTTCCAATATAACCTATTATAACATCACACTGCATTATCGTACGGACCTAATAATAATATTTCAAGCCTTATTTAAAGTACGTTAAATGCACCAGTCTGAATTATCTATAAATCCACTGTATTGACCAATAATCTGTGGCCTTCCGTGTCGAATATTTTTCAAAATCTGGACCTCGGAAGAGTTTTGGCTCCCCTGATATATACAGTCTACTAAGGAAGATACTTACTCACTTTTTAATTACTTGGAGGCAGTAGTAGCTTAGCGGTTTGAGCGCTACCAACCTGAAGGTCCAAAGTTCGATTTCCGCTCAGGATAACTTCTCTTGTTATGTCCTCGGGAAAGACACGTGAGCCAGAAGTGATTATATGCAAATACTGACGAGCTGTTACTGCTAACCTGGCGTGGTATTGATCTCAGATATCGGTTCTGTTAAAGTGGCTCTGTTGCTACGCGAATAGACGGCGTTTGGTTTATTAATGGACAAAAATGCGCCACGTAATTAATCATGATGTTTTGCTTCTGTTTAAAAATAGACTGAGGCTGTTACGGGGGATTTAGTGCAGCCTCGTGTCAATCATCATCAAAAACGTTGCAAGAAAAGACGGCGTTATGGGTTGGACGGATGATATCTGCGTGTGGCGATGTAACAAAGACATAAAGTGAACCCGAAGTGAAGATATTTCGAATTATAGATGCAAATTTTCAAAACTGTCCATCAAACGTTGACCAATCAGACCCGGCCCCGTCCTCACGAAACCCCCCCGGCGCGCTCGGACCCCCTCGAGCGTTGTCATGTGCTCCGCTATGAAGCCGCTCTCCAAAGGTCACCAATTAAAAATCTCATTAAGAGGCTGAAATTAGAGACGCCGGGGGTCGACGGGAGGAGACGAGGAGGACGTAACGTTAGTGTTTCTGCTGCGGAGGAGACAGGTGAGGTCATGTGTCCAGGTGCCACCGCTGCGTCGTTTAAACGTTAAGTAACAGATATTATGGACACGGCGGGAGGTGAACGTTCATCATACATAATGCATAGATAAAGTGTGGAGGGATGTGGTCGTGTGGAGTGGGAGAAGATCAGATGGAGGAAAAATCGCTGCTGCTCAGAGCCTGGGAAAGTAAAAAAATATATACATGTCATAAAATTTTAATTATTGTGTAGATACCAGGAAGTAGAGCAACAGTTTTGGGCGATGCAAATCAGAAAAACCTAAAAAAAAAAACATAATACGACGTTATGACAATATAATCTTTTCAAAACTACAGAGTGTTTGTCCACTGATCCGAAGGTTGGCAGTTCAAATCCCGTTCTCCTTTTTATAGATTGTTTCGAGCCTTGAAGGTGGAAAAGTGCCATAAAAACGTGACTATAATAAAAAAATAAATAAAAAAAACAGTTCATAGGTGACGTAGAATTTTTTCGCTAATGTTGTCACAATGCTAACACGCTAATGCTAATAATGAAAGATAAAAATAGTAGCGTTTCTTTCATACCTGGTGGTTCTGATGGAGCTCGACATCATTCTACAAGGTTCAAATTTGGCTTTTTATTGTGATTTTTTAAAACTTTACGTGCTCAAATTCTTATCCAGTTTGAATTTTTCCAATACTTTTAAAAATTCTTGTCACCTACGGGCGATTTTTTCAGCAGATGGTGTTATTTTATCAAGAGATTGTTAAAAAATATGAACTGCAATTTAAGGAGTTAGTTTGTCTTAAATCTGATGTTATTTTTAGTTGTTTTTTTTTGTTATTTTTATTATAATTTTTTTGTAGTTTTGAGGAGTTTTTTTTTTTTTTTTGTTATTTTGAGGTTTTATTTTTTATTTTATTTTATTTTTTTTAATTATTTTGATTAAGATTTTTTTCTTTTTCTTTTTTTTTTTTTAAACTGTGTCCTCTCTCTGTCTCTGCTGCTGTCAGACTCGTCATTTTGGTCTTAAATGTTCGTATTAACCCTCTACATGATCCTGGGGTTTTTATTTCACTATTGTGTCTGTAAATCAAGATATGAACATTAATAACAGACAAATCAGGCGCCTTCTTTCCCCGAGGTCGCTCCTGCTCACGTTGACAACAGGTTTGATTGACAGCGTTGCTAAACCAGCGGTGCAGGAAGGGGCGTTACCTTCAACATCCTCGCTCCGGATTGGTTCTTTGGTTCCTATACAGAACACAGAATGCAGAACTCGCCTCCAAACCCGCCGCTGTACCTGCTCTAACCTCGATGAGCTTCGTTTGACTGGATCTGAACGCTGTCGGTGACGTCACACTCACTTAATCCACGTCTTTACACAGTCTATGCGTAAGAAAAAAAAACTACATTTGACAGCTGCATTAATCCAAATCTAAAATGTACTTTCATTTCCACATAAGTTAGTACTTCCACCTGTTCTGCTGATAGCACCTGTTTAAATCCGCTCGCTAACTGTCCCATTGTTTACATAATCAATATCTAATCAGTTTGAAATGGCCGTGGACTTGCTGGGCTTGCAGGTATGAGCGTAATTATGAGTTTAAAAGGTTGCAGCACAAAAACACAAGTGTGCCCAGTCAGCCCTTCTTATTACCGCCTCAAGGTCCAAGAAACGACTCCTTCATGCCGTGTGCTCTTCAGTTTTCTTTCAGTCTTGTGACATTTTCAGAAAAAAAACGCCTATTTTCACCGCGCCTTTCCCTCGCCATAAACAGTATACAGTACACAGCAGCAGTACACGGGAGCGCGCTGCTACATAATGTTCAGATCCCAACACCCACGGGTGCTCACCTGACATTTACAGTCCTGCACCTCGGCCGTGCGGTGTAGGATGAAGCCCGTCGTAGTGATGCTGTTTCGTTGCTTTTTTTTTTTTTTTTTTTTTTCCACCAGCTATAAAATGCATCTGCGATAACTATTGATTTTTATGTACAGTTTACAAAAGAAAAACAGTCCCCGACGCTTCACCGACTCCATCCCCGAGGTTTCTGTTCTGAATGCAAAGCCATATATTTTTAGTGTTTCCATGACGACAGATGTATGCCTCTTTAGTCACACACGGGCTTATGCAAATGACGACGCTGAGTATTTCATTTGGCAGGATAAAAAACGCCGCTCGCTGATGCTTCTTCCTCCACGGCTCTTCGCAGCACTTTTCTGGTGATGTCACCTTTGGCAACGTTCGGTGTAATGTGCCGCGTTTTATTTTCGCTCCCCGGGCTCATTCTGACATGTTTGTTCTGATCTGCGACGATTGGAAGTCGTGAGTTGTCAATTATCTATAGGTTTAAAGTGAAATTTCCGTAGCGTTTTAGGTGGAAAAGGGAAGGATCCAGTGCTGTCGTCACGGAAATCCTGCTGTTTTGATTCATTTCGTCGATGTGTCCTTGGGCAAAACGCTTCATACGTAAATGTTTAGTAGGGTTGTCATGGTAACGCACAGAGATACAGCGATAAACGATGATATTTTTAGAGTTTTGGAATAGAAAGTGTCATCAGATCAGACGTATTCCGCAAAATTTTCAGAGTTTTTAACCGTGTTCTCGTTGTTTCCTTCTCGTTTAACGTCTCGAAGTTGTATTTGGAGTGATTCTTGTTTGCGTAATCTTTAATCGCTTGTTTTCACGATGTCATTTTGCCGATTTACCTTCGTTTAATCTCCACTGTGACGTTCACGGTGACGTCAGCTCCATTGGACACCGCAGTTTTCGAACTTGAAATCAGCCTCCGTTCTTCTTTTATTAAGTTGTTTTAGATGAATATTGTGATTTAAAAAGTGGAAATTATAACAAAATGATCCACAGGTGTCACAGATTGACTAAAATTAAACATAGAAATCACTTTTTTAACTTTTTACAGCTGAAATATTCTGGTATTCCAACAAGAAAAAACCCAAATCTCTCTATTTTAATGAAGAAAATAAGAAAATACTGACAAATATTGAGCCCTAAAACACACAGTTCCAGCAACGTTAAGTCGATATATCGATTATCGTGACAGGTTTTTGAACGTTTGTGCGAAAGGTTAACGTTAGCATGACAAAGAAGACAGTCCTAGCATCGTATGAACAGTTCGCTGGTTCAAATCCTGCTCTTTTGATTCATATTTTTGACGCATCTTTGTGCAGAATCCTTCAAAAATCTCGGCGGTACGAATGTTTTCTGTCGATGTTTGTTTACGATCTACACAATTTACACCGTGACCAACCACTGCGACGGCGTTTGCTCTTTCGATTCATGAAGTGTCCTCGGGCAAGACACTTCAAATACAGCTGATATGAATGTTTTAGTTTGTTTTTAAGCAATAGGAGGAGACCGTAATATCCACAGAAGCAGGAGAACACCACCAGAGTGTGACTAAGCCCCTTGAGCCGCGGAAAACCAATGCATTCTATTTATTTTCAAATTCTTGACATTATTTTAGCCCCTATTTATATCTGTGACACATTCAATTCCACACAAAGACGTTTTTCTGTGTCACTGTAGCTTTAAGGAATTCACCCAGTCTTGGAGGACCAACCCAACGCGCTGCTGCTCCTCACACCTCCCGATGGTGCCCCGGAGGAGACAAGATTCCCCTGAAGATTGGGGTGACCTAGATGCCGTCGCTGGCACATAAACTGAGGCGGCACGTCTCCTAAAAAGTGTGATATCCAGAGACGTAAAAAGGCACGCTACCCTCACAGAACGAGCCTCGAACCGTTCCGCGTTGTGTTTGTTATCGTCGTCTGCACACGGCTCGCGTTCTCCTCCACGGAACATATTCACACTTTGAGGGCGACGGGGTAATATATGCAGAGAACACAATGATTATGTGTATGAGCCCGCAGTGACGGCTTTTTATGGAAAGTTAAAGACGAGGGATCGGAGGCGCTTCTCAGCAGGTGGTTGGCGGCAGACTGTTCATCCAGGAGACTTAATCACAGCAAAGTGAGAACACGGCGTCTCGGGTCTGAGGAAGCAGCGAGCGCAGGACGGTTTTATGCGTTTTTGTTTTAGTCAGACCCCTCCGTGAACCTCCATCTTGACGTGGTGGAGGGTTTGAGCCTGAATCACTCCTGGTAGATCAGAGGCGTCAAACTCATTTTCACCGAGGGCCACGTCAGCAAAATGGCCGCCGTCAAGGGCCAGATGTGACTGTGGCAGGATAAATGTCACTAAATGTAAACAAATGTCATGTAAAATAAATGTAACTACTTTTAAACTTGTTAAATAACTGTTTCTGTGTTTATTACTTATTCAAGTTGCAAATATTACGTGTCTGTGTAACTGTGTATTTCCTGATAAACCGACATTTTTAAAAGTGTGGATCTGGTCAGAACCTTCAGCTCTGATTCAAAAACAGACTTTTTTAGCCTTTTAATTATTGGACAATTTGTCGTTTTTCTCGCAGACTCACTTTTTCACACTTCGCTCCGTGTTTGGTGTCAAAATGTCGACGTAGATTGTACCGACCGCGCCTCATAACACAAAAAACACACAGATTTTCTCCTTAAAGCACAAACTTTATTCACCTTTAGCGTCTTTCTTGAAACTTCCTTCCACGCCCACAATTTTCCTCTTCCTGAACAATTTGGGATGATTATTTGCAAATATTTCTCAGTGTCACTTGTTGGGAAAATCTCATGAGTTTATTGTCGATGCAAACATTAAATCAGTACAGACTTATTTTAAAATGACAGTCATGCCTTAATTTACCTTCTCACGGGCCACATAAAATGACGTGGCGGGCCGCATTTAGCCCCCGGGCCTTGAGTTTGACATGTGTGGTAGAGTCACTCGGGTCCAGCGGGGACGGGTCAGACTCAGACGAGAGCAGGCGCAGTTAAGTCAGACTGGCCTCACTCTGGAGTCGGGCGGTAGGTGGGCGACGACCGGATCTTCAGACACGGAGACCGGCTCTGGGGACATGGACGTCACCTCGCTGGGGGGAGGAGTCTGCGCTCGTGCGGGAGGTTGAGCTTTACTGAATTCTGGCAAACCGTCCGACGCTTCAGGAGGAAGAACCGGCGCTTCACCGACACCGTTTACAGAGCGGGTGGAGAGGACTGACCTCGACTGGGGACGTGGTCGGACGGCGGAAGGAAAACTCTGATCATCTCCTCAATCCCACCGAGGACGAAGCGCAGCCTGAGGACTCGGATGTCCCGGGTGACGGTTGTTGTCACTGATTTGGTCGTCAACCTCCTCGGTGTGAAGCTCCAGGGGTGGATGAGATCTGTCCCGTCGTAGTATCGTCCTCCGCGGGCTGGCAGGACGCTTCCTTAGAGACAGGGCGAGGACCTCATGAGGTGTTAACGAGGAGGCCCTGGGGAAGACCTGGGGACACGCTGGAGGGACTCTTGTTTTGCAGCTGGCCTGGGAACACCTTGGAGTCCCGCTGGAAGATCTGGAGGAAGTGTCTGGGGTAGGGGGAAGTCTGGGAGTCCCTGATGAGACCCGAGCTCAGATAAGCGGAGAAAATGGATGGATGGAGTGGGAGGGAATTTTAATCAGAGACAAAGGCCAAAGAGGCAGAGCGATGATCCACTGGTCTGGGTTTAATCAGTGAGTGCTTTAATTTCCCCGTCTGACCATCTGCAGGTCCAGGCTCACGTCCGGAATCATGTACCGACTATAAAAAAGACGACTGCGGGATGGAGAGATGGAGGTGGATTAGAGTCTATGTTTAGAAGAAGTTCATTTAGAGTTTGATTTCCCTGTGATGCTGACATTGGTCCAAAGAATCTCCTGTTTATGACGTAATCAGCCTGGGATTATGTGACTGTTCGTGTTGTTTTGATTGGGATCGTGTTTTGTTTTTTAAATAAATCGTCTCAGTCTGTGAATTATTATTATTTTAAGTTGGGTTAGGTGGTTTTTAGGTTTATTTCAAGTCCGTATTCTGTAATTAAACACATTTTAAGTTGGGTTAATTGGATTTTCAGTCAATTTTGGGCCTGTATTCTGTCACTAAACACATTTTAATTTGGGTTACTTGAGTTTTGGGTTAATTTTGGGTCAGTATTGTGTAAATAAACACATTTTAAGTTGGGTTAATTGAGTCTGTGGATTCGTTACATCATATATTAGTTTGCATTGTCGATGTACAGATTGTAAATAAAGCTTTTAATTTGAGACAGGATCAGATAAACGGCCGTGTTTGTACTAACTTAAACAGTAAATGGTGGAAACATAAAATGGGCAAAATATTCCTCTTTTTTGTTTTGTAAATTATGAAAAAATTTGGTATAAATTCCTTTTTTTTTCTCACTTGTTTTACTGATTTTTCAAAAAATATTATAATCTCAAACAAAGCTCATAGACGCATTTTTAAGAGATTGAACAAAATTTAAAAGAAAAAATCGATTAACAGAATACTAATGTGGAGTGCCTGTGTTCTGGTAGTTACTTTTTCTAAAACACTGAATTCTAAATAAAAATTGGCTTTAAACTGCGGCGTTAGTGTGAGGAAAAGCTCCTGCGGTGTGAGGCATGTGTGATTTTTGTCTTTAATTAGACATAAACGAAAAGTAAATCTGTTTATTTTTATCGCCGATGTCATTTTTTACACTATAATATAACGCAACCCTGTAAAAGTATTCAAAGTATTCATTTTATACTGCGCTTTTCCACCATCAGGTCACTCAAACCCCTCAGTGCACACGGACACTGGGGGTGGGTTAAGTGTCTTGCTCAAGGACATAACAGCTGTATTCACCTGTGGTCAGTGGATAAACAGTCCAGACCGACAGAGCTGCAGTCCTCTGACCCATGTGCTGGACAACACCACAAAAACACCATTTAAGTTGAGTTTTGGGTTAATTTTGGGCCTGTATTCTGTAATTAAACACATTTTAATTTGGTTTACTTGGGTTTTGGGTTCATTTTGAAGCAGTATTGTGTAATTAAACACATTTTAAGTTAGGTAAAATGGGTTTTCAGTTAATTTTGGGTCAGTGTTCTGTCACTAAACATATTTTAATTTGGGTTTCTTGAGTTTTGGGGTAATTTTGGGTCAGTATTGTGTAAATAAACACATTTTAAGTTGGGTTAATTGAGTTTTCAGTAAATTTTGGGTGTGTATTCTGTAACTAAACACATTTTAATTTGGGTAACTTGGGTTTTCAGTTTATTCTGGGTCTGTATTCTGTAAATAAACACATTTTATATTGGATAACTTGGGTTTTGGGTTAATTTTGGGTCGGTTTTCTGTAACTAAACACATTTTAAGTTGGGTTAGGTGGGTTTTAGGTTTATTTCAATTCAGCATTCTGTAATTAAACACATTTTAAGTTGGGTTAATTGAGTTTTCAGTTAATTCTGGGTATGTATTCTGTAAATAAACATATTTTAAATGGGATAAGTTGGGTTTTGGGTTAATTTTGGGTCGGTTTTCTGTAATTAAACACATTTTAAGTTGGGTTAGGTGGGTTTTGGGTTTATTTCCAGTCAGTATTTTGTAATTAAACACATTTTAATTTGGGTAAAATGGGTTTTGGGTTAATCTTCGGTCACTATTCTGTCACTAAACACATTTTAATTTGGGTTAATTGAGTTTTGGGGTCATTTTGGGTCAGTATTGTGTAAATAAACACATTTTAAGTTGGGTTAGTTTGGTTTTGGGTTAATTCTGAAGCAATATTCTGTAACTAAACACATTTTAAATTGGATTAATTGAGTTTTCAGTTAATTCTGGGTCTGTATTCTGTCACTAAACACATTTTAATTTGGGTAAGTAGGGTTTTGGGTTAATTCTGGGTCAGTATTTACGCGCTCGTCCCGTGGCTGGTCACATGTCTGCAAACACGACGTCATGTGTCGACGCATACAGTACAGTCGCTTGTTGGACATTTCGCTCCCGGTGCTATTTATTCTTTGTGAGACCTTGTTTACTCTGCTCTTTGGAAATGTCAGCACTGTCAGTCAGAAGCACCCACATATAGCACCCGAGCCAGCGGCCGAGCCCCTCCCCACGTTTATCTCCGCGGACAGGTAGACCCCGAGCTGAAACCCCCTTCGCCGACCTCTCCGACAATTTATTTCCCCGTGGCGTCCCCCGTCGTCCCGCACTCTCCTCTCTCCTGCCCTATTCTTCATTGTGTTTGTTGAGGATTTATCATACGTGTTATTCCCGTCTCAAATGGATCCCGGAGCTGCGCAGACGCCTCCTGTCACAGACGCAGATTTAATACGGAGGCGAGGATGTGACGAAGCCAATTCCATGTATAAATCTCTTTGATTACCTGCGTGTAAGAGCCACGTGCGGACACTTCAAAACAGTCCCCGTGTACTTGTTGCCCATTTAGACCGTGTGTGTTTGTCAGCAGTTTGAGCGAGATGTAACACCGGCGTTATTATTTTACCAGAGTCTTTTTTCAGACGAGGGTTTAGTTCGTTTTCATCCCTGACTGTTTGGAGTTTGTTCTGCTCACTAGCGCCTCACAGTGGTCACATGACGTGTCGGTTCAGCTGATCTAAACAGGTTCTGGTGCTGTTTTTCTACCGGTAGAGGCAGGACGACAGCGCCATCTGCAGTCCGACTTCTTCAGGACAGGATCCCAGGTGTGTGAGAGTAAAAAGGCCCCTCGTCTCGGTTTAAAGTCCTGAAAGTTGGACTGATTTATCTGACACTGATTTGATTTGTCGCCATAGACTGTGTGAATGGATAAAGCTAACCTGCTAGCTGGCACGTTCCAAACAGGAACTGAGCGTCACACAGACGCACACAGACGCACACAGACACACACACACAGACGCACACACACAGACGCACACACACAGACGCACACACACAGACGCACACAGACACACACAGACAGACACAGACACACACACAGACGCACACAGACACACACACACCTAGACATACACAGACACACACAGACGCACACAGACACACACACACACAGACACACACAGACACAGACACACACAGACACAGACACACACAGACACACAGACACACACAGACGCACACACAGGCACACACACAGACGCACACACACAGACCGACACACACAGACACACACACAGACAAACACACACAGACCGACACACACAGACACACACACAGACAAACACACACGCACACAGACGCACAAGGACACAGACGCACACACAGACACACCCCGACACACACATACACAGACGCACACAGACAAACACAGACACAGACACACACCCCGACAAACACACACACACGCACCCCGACGCACAAGGACACACACACCCAGACACACACACAGACGCACCCCGACACACACACAGACAGACACACACACAGACACACACCGATGCACACACACCGATGCGCACACACAGACAAACACACACACAGACGCACCCCCACAGACAGACAGACACACACACACACACACACACCCACAGACACACACACACACAGACACACACACCCCCACGCACAGACGCACACACACACACACTGATGCTTTTATTTTAGTTCACTAAATTCCATCCACTCTTTTATCTTTCTTTTCTGAATGTGTTTGTGTTTCGTTTCTTCTCCTCTGGCACATTCAGATCTTAAAGTTCTGATAGTTTTGGTTCTTTTATTTCTCTGCCCGTGGTGTTTCTTTTCTTTTGTGGAACGCGGTTCCACAAACGCGCCGGGCTCAAATATAACTGCAGTTCTTCGGGCTTTTTCACATCTCTGCAGAAAAACGCAGATAGATTTTATTTACTTTGACATTTTGACTTTGAAAACTGACCCAGCGCCCTAAGAAAAACTGAACCTTTTACAGGATTTTACAGCTCCCCTTGTGTTATGTTTGTGTATTTTGTGTTTTTGCATGTGTTTTCACTGGTGTGAGGATAAACTGATCAGCCAAAACATTACGACCACTGAAAAGTAAAGGGATCTGTTCATCTGTGTGGGTTTTTAAACTGTGCAGCTTCTCGTTTTGTGTAAGTTCAGATCTGTGAGATTGTGAGGTTTTACCGCTCAGAAAAAATGCCTCACTGTTGTGAATTTTATCGTCTGGGAAATAGTCTGGAAATGGAAGTAGAGTTGAGCGATTAATCACATCCATCCGTCTCCTTCTGCTTGTCCTGGGCCGGGTCGCAGGGGCAGGCTTCCCTCACCCCAGACACTTCTTCCAGCTCCTCCAGTGGGACCCCGACGTGTTCCCAGACACAGTCCCTCCTGTCCTGGGTCTGTCCTCGGTCCCATTACCCAAAGGTCATGGCCACAGGTGAGGGTAGGAACCAAGAACTGAACCGGGACTAAACTGGGACTAAACCGGGACTAAACTGGGGCTAAACTGGGATTAAACTGGGACTAAACCAAGACTAAACCAAGTCTAAACCAGGGCTAGACCGGGACTAAACTGGGGCTTAACCGGGATCAAACCGTGTCTTAACCGGGACTAGAACAGGACTAAACTGGGACTAAACCGGGACTAAACCGAGACCAAACCATGTCTTAAAAGGGACTAGAACAGGACTAAACCGGGAGTAAACCGGGACTAGAACAGGACTAAACCGGGACTAAACTGGGACTAAACCAGGACTAAACCAGGACTAAACCAGGGCTAAACCAGGACTAAACCAGGACTAAACCAGGGCTAAACCAGGAACATATATTGATCAGTAAATGGAGCTTTTCCTTTAGACTCAGCTCCTTCGTCAGTTTCATTTACATTTGAATCTGAATCGTTGTTTTTCTTCGTCTCTGTTCGTTGTTCTGTTGTTTCTCTGATTCAAACGTCTCGGGTCAGTTCTTCATAATCGCAGGTGTTTTGTGTCACAGTTCAGACTTTGTTCAATAAAATAACTTTAGGTTTCACTGAGTCAACATGAAATTGATTTGAAAACTGTTGTCGATCAAACTGAGACTAAAAACACAGACTGACATTTGTGTCTCTGTTTTAAGAATATTCTGTGTTTCACAGCTGAGCCTCGACTTTGACCTTGTGGAGTGTGTTTTCAGTGATGCATGCTGGGAGGGAGGGCCTGTGTGTGTGTCTGAGTGTGTGTCTCTGTGTGTGTCTTTTTGTGTGCATCTGTATATGTGCGCCTCTGTGTGCGTCTGAGTGTGTGGATGTGTCTCTGTGTGTGTATGTGTGCGTCTCTGTGTGTATGTGTGTGTTTCAGTGTGTGTATGTGTGTGTCTCTGTGTGCATTTCAGTGTGTGTGTATGTATGTGTCTAAGTGTGTGTCCCAGTGTGTAGGGGTGTCTCGGTGTGTGTATGTGTGTGTCTCTGTGTCTCAGTGTATGTGTGTGTCTCTGTGTCTCAGTGTATGTGTGTGTCTCAGTGTGTGTGTATGTGTACGTCTCTGTGTGTGTCGGGGTGTGTGTGTGTATGTCTCTGTGTCTCAGTGTATGTGTGTCTCAGTGTGTGTGTATGTGTGCGTCTGTGTGTCTCAGTGTGTGGGTGTGTGTCTGAGTGTGTGTGTGTATGTGTGTGTCTCAGTGTATGTGTGTGTCTCAGTGTGTGTATGTGTCTCAGTGTGTGTGTATGTGTGCGTCTCTGTGTGTATGTGTGCGTCTGAGTGTGTGTCTCTGTGTGCGTCTGAGTGTGTGCGTATGTGTGCGTCTCAGTGTGTGTTTCTGTGTGTGTGCATGTCTCAGTGTGTGTGTATGTGTGCGTCTCTGTGTCTCAGTGTGTGTATGTGTGTGTCTCAGTGTGTGTGTGCGTCTCTGTGTCTCAGTGTGTGTGTATGTGTCTCAGTGTGTGTATGTGTGTGTAGGGGTGTGTGTGTATGTGTGCGTCTCGGTGTGTGTCGGGGTGTGTGTGTATGTGTGTGTCTCAGTATGTGTGTAGTCGCTCTGATTCGTGGACTCCTCGCCCTCCTCAGAGTCACCTCCTCCTCCTCGTCGCTGGAACATGATTGTGGACTGAAATAAATCGGCTCTGTCACTCACACGCCGCCGCCACAGCAGCAATTTCTCAGGCCGGCGCTCAGAATCATTCAATAAGAGATCGGCCGCTGACTCTTTCAATGGAACCTGTCGAAGGGGCTCTACTTTCTCTTTTACTGTGTGGTCTTTGTCTCATTCTTACCTCCAAAAACCAAAAGACAAGATCAAATTGTTGTGTCGATTTCCTCCATCTCAGTTGTGCGTCGCTCCCATGAGAGTTCAAAACCAACGCTTGTGTTTCTTTAAAATAGAACATGGTTTAAAACTCAAATATGTACAAACGCTGTTTCCTCCTCCTCAGAATGTGTTCAGACAAATTTACATAAACGTTGGATCTCAGTGTGACTCTGAAGTGCTGTACGTTTGCAATTTGTTTTCTCCCCGACAAAACCCACAATGTCGATGAAACGTTCTGCACCGACAATATTTCTAAAAGCATCATTTTTATTTACAGTACACTGGTCTCTCGTTTATCTCGGGGGTTATGTTCTAAAAATAACCCGAAATAGTCGAAATCCACGAAGTATCAGCTTTATTTTTGACATTATTCTCTCTGTTTTTGTCTGTAAAACCCCTCACCACACACTTTATACACTTTTCTCACACAGGCGTTAACATTTTCTCACATTTCTCTCTCGTTTAAACTCTCTCAAAGTTCAAACCTTCGTAGGCGTCTTTGTCGGTGCAGAACGTTTCATCGACATTGTGGGTTTTGTCGGGGAGAAAACAAATCGCAAACGTACAGCACTTCAGAGTCACACTGAGATCCAACGTTTATGTAAATTTGTCTGAACACATTCTGTACTGGACAGGAGACACGGCACGGAGGAGACTGATGGACAATGGTCTACAGTCCAACAGCCAATCAGGACGCACGACACAATGGTCTACAGTCCAACAGCCAATCAGGACGCACGACACAATGGTCTACAGTCCAACAGCCAATCAGGACGCACGACACAATGGTCTACAGTCCAACAGCCAATCAGGACGCACGACACAATGGTCTACAGTCCAATCAGCTGGAAATGCTGGGAAAAAAAGCAAAATTGCACCAAAAAAATCCATGAAACAGTGAAATCGAGAAAGATGAACCGCAATACAGCGAGTGACAACTGTATATATGAAGTTTAAACCCACAGCGAAGCACTTCCTGTACTTCTTCCTGCAGTAGAAGTTTGAATTAAACTCTCAAACCCTCCAGGTGTTGGAGAAAGCTCCGCCGCACGAGACCACTGAGTGTGATTTGTGTGTCTGTTAGCGAGATATTTTAATACGAAGTTATATTAGCCCTGAACACCAGTTAGAGTGTTTTATATTTAATTAGAAGATATTTCTGCCGAAGGAGTTGAACTGGACCTTTCCGTCTTCTTTATCATATAAAAACCGTATAAAAGGTTATTGTCTCAGCACATCTACATCTGCTTCTATTTTTGCCCCACAGTTGGCATTTAAAGCGCATTTACATGTACTGTACAATTTAGATAAATATTGAATCCCCCCAGGATCCATTTGTGAGCGTATGGTAATGTGAGTGCCAGCTGAAATAGACCATTTGAAACGCTGTATTTTCCCGATGTCAGTGTGTCCTTGAACACAACACCACCACACAAAGCTGTTTCAAATGGCCCTTGCTCACAGATGTGGTCACAGCGGGAGATAATAGACCCACGACGACTGAAGACATGTTTACACTGGCGTTTTTTTTTAGCCCGTGAGCGTACGGCGTTACGCAGAGACGAGCCTGGAATTATAATGTGTGCGCACTGTACGCTTCTGGAGCTTTGGGACGGTTACATTCATCCTGAACTGTCTCCATGGAGATAAATAATAAATAATTAATTCTTCTGCAGAAGATAGTTGCTGCTTTTCAGATTCTAGAGTGTGATGCTGTTATATTCCCACATGGGGGCGCAAGAGACACTTTTTCCCGTTGTTTACGTTGTACTTTGTCATGAAATATCCAAAAGGTAAATGATAAAACCCAAGAACTCACTGTATCACAACACGAATCTGCATTTGAACCGTAGATGTTTATATAAATGGACGTAGCTAACCTGCTAGCACCACGTTCCAAACAGGAAGTGATCATGTGCGCACTTCCAGCTCCATCGACTCTGGCTCCAATTCACTTTCTATTGAAAAACTGTGTCCTCTCTCTGTACCTGCTGCTGTCAGACTCGTCATTTTGGTCTTAAATGTTCGTATTAACCCTCTACATGATCCTGGGGTTCTTTTTTTTTTTTTTTTTTTTAGGTATTTTGAGTTTTTAGTTATTTTGAAGTTTTCATTTTTATTTTTTTTTATTTTGAGGGGTTTTTGTTTGTCATTTTCATTATATATATATATATATATATATATATATATATATATATATATATATATATATATATATATATATATATATATAAAATGAAAATGTGATTTTGATTTTGGTTATTTTCTTTATTTTTTGATATTTTGAGTTTTTATTATTATTATTTATTATTATTTTTTTTTAATTTTTTTTTTTACTGTCTCTCTCTGTCTCTGCTGCTGTCAGACTCATTTTGGTCTTAAATGTTCATATTAACCCTCTACATGATCCTGGGGTTTTTATTTCGCTATTTTGTTCCTTAATTCAAGATATGAACATTAAAAACAGACGAGTCAGGTCCTTCTTTCCCCGAGGTCACTCCCGTTAGCGTTAGCAACAGGTTTGATCGACAGTGGGTGACGTCACACTCACTTAATCCACTTCTTTACACCGTTTTTTCACCATAATTATTCCAACTGTTCTGATCAAACTTAGGACCCAGATTCCAACCCATCGCTTCACGAGTTTGACATTTGAGCGTCTTGATGACACGACCACGCGTTGAATAACCAGATCATCATCCTGGCGCCTCGCGGGGGGTCGAGTGAACGCTCATGTGGCACAAGACGACAATCTGTATAATGAACTTAAGCAAAGGTTAAACTGTCAAACAAATCACAAATCTCCTGAAATGAGCTCCCGAGTCTCGCAGCGTCAAGGGTCCGACCGCCGGAGTGTACGTTTGTGTGAATGTGTGAGTGTTTCCTCGAGCTAAACGGCGTCGAGAGCCTTGAAGGTGGAAAATGATGTAAAAAACGTGTCCATTTCCACTGTACAAATAACATGAGTCTGAATCAGCTCGATCTGTGGAGTCAGAACTCGTGCGGCGCTGCTCAAACACAGGTATTTCTGACGTGTTCACACTTCAGAGCTGCATAATACGGAACACAACACCCTGCACAGTGAAAATGGACTATACGCCAGCATTTAAAGCCACAACATGCAGCTTTTATTTTCATTTTTATGTTTTATTAATATGGCTGTGTTACTGCACTAAAACAAATGTGTTATAGGTGTGAGCAGGCTCGCATTTCCACAAACCTGACTGTTATTTGGTGTGGAGTTGAGCCTCTTCCCACTTAACTTGTGTGTTTCCATGGAGATGCTGCTCCTTTGGCGATTGGTGGGTTTCAAATGACATCACAAGGATTTATAGACCAATAATATTAACTACAGATGAGTAGTTATATTGTTCAAATTAGCGTTCAGCTCCAGTCAAATGAAGCTAATCGAGGCTAGCAGTTATAGCGGCTAATTTGGAGCCGAGTTTCATATTTGGAATTTCGACCACGAGTATCATAGCAACCAAAGAGCCAATCCAGAGCGAGGATGTTGAAGGTGACGTCCATTCCCGCCGACACTGCTTGTTTAGCAACGCTGTCAATCAAACCTGTTGCTAACGCTAGCGGGAGGGACGTCAGGGAAAGAAGGACCTGATTTGTCTGTTATTAATGTTCATATCTTGATTTACAGACACAATAGTGAAATAAAAACCCCAGGATCATGTAGAGGGTTAATACGAACATTTAAGACCAAAATGAGTCTGAAGCAGCAGAGACAGAGAGAGGACACAGATTAAAAAAACAACAACTCAAAATAACAAAAAAAAGAAAATAAACTAAAAATAAAAAAAACAACAAAAAAATTATAAAAAAACCCAAAAACACTCAAAATAACAAAAAAGAAAAAGAAAAGAAACTAAAAAAATAAAAACAACAAAAACATTATTTAAAAAAAACAAAATAACTCAAAATAACAAAAAAAAACCCCTCAAAATAATGATAAATAAAACCCTCAAAATAACAAAAAATATATAAAATTAAAAAAAAAAAAAAACTCAAAATACCTAAAAAAAAACATGAACCCCAGGATCATGTAGAGGGTTAATACAAACATTTAAGACCAAAATTACGAGTCTGACAGCAGCAGAGACAGAGAGAGGACACAGCTTAAAAAAAACAAAACTCAAAATAACCAAAAAAACAAAACAAAAAAAAGAAAATAAACACACACAAAAATAAAAACAACAAAAAATTATAAAAAACAAAAAAACCCAACTCAAAATAACAAAAAAAAACAACCCTCAAAATAAAAAATAAATAAAACCCTCAAAATAACAAAAAATATATTAAAGAAATAAATAAATAAATAAACTCAAGAAATACCTCAAAAAAATGAACCCCAGGATCATGTAGAGGGTTAATACGAACATTTAAGACCAAAACGACGAGTCTGACAGCAGCAGAGACAGAGAGAGGACACAGTTTATCAATAGAAAGTGAATTGGAGCAGTTGGAGCTGGAAGCGCACACATTATCACTTCCTGTTTGGGACGCGGCGGCTAGAAGGTTATCTACGTCCATTTCTACAGAATATACAATCTATGATCAGGACAAAACTAAAAGTATTCATGTGTTATATTTTTTTTTTTCACTGTCGATGCTTCTTCAGCTGCTTTTGATTGGTCGTAATGTTATATTTGATTTCATTTCAAGCACAAAATGAAACCTTCACTTTGACATTACTCTGAAATACACACTCTTTCCTCATATGAAGTGCAGAACTAGTTTTAGCTCTCCATTAGAGCCCTGACCCTCCTTGGGCTAAACCCGCCTGATGCTGCTGCCTGTAAACTCCTGCATCCCTTGTAGCTCTCAAGTGTGAATCATCGTGTCTTTTGAGCAGGTGGTGAAAAGTGCCCAGAGGCGTCCAACTGGCACCCAATCGTCCAGCGCCGAGAACATTTACTCCCCCCTCTGCCTCGGTGAAACTAGAGGCATTATCTGGGATGCATTTCTCCGGCGCCTCGTCCCATCTGGCTGCTGTTACGAAAAAAAAAACTCCGCTCCCTTCACAACTGTAGCATCAGGAAGTAGCTAACCCCCCGGCACAGGCGCTCGCACTCCCACCTGTGCTCCCCGAGCGTTTGCACCGACAGAATATCGTCTCAAATGTGATACGGAGACGCTTTTATAACAGCGAGGCACCTGCAGCTACTTGGTTTTAATGGTTTACTAATATCTGGCTAATTACTTAAAGCTTAATTTAAAAGGATCCAGTTAAATGGAGCTAATCAAGGCTAGCTAGTTTTAGGTTGGAACTGTGAAATCGAGTATCATAGCAAACAAAGAGACAAATCCTGACGCCGCTTATCACTCGCGGCGCTGGTTTAGCAAAGAAGACGCCTGATTTGTCTGTTATTCATGTTCATATCTTGATTTACGGACAAAAAGTGAAATAAAAACACTAGAGCGGGTTAATACGAACATTTTAAGACCTAAATGACGAGTCTGACAGCAGCAGTTACAGAGAGAGGCTCCACGGTTTTTCAATAGAAAGTGAATTGAAGCCAGAGTCGAAGTGGAGGAGTGCAGGAAGTGCACACATGATCACTTCCTGTTTGGAACGCTGCGGCTAGCAGGTTAGCTATGTCCATTTATATGTAGAGACTGTTATCTCAAGCAAAGATAATTGCAAAATCAACAGTTCAGTTGTGAATCAGAGCTCAGAAAGACTCATAATTAAAGCGGAACTGTGGAACTTTTCTTGTGGAGCGTCTGGCACTCGCTTGTCGGCATGAAGATGTTATGTTTTTCCCCGAATTTTCCAAAGTACGGCATGAAACACACGCATCATAGTCATTAGTTATACATGTTTTGCTTATTTATTGCAAAAAAATGAATACATTATGTGCATTCTCTCCGCAGATCTAACCTGTAACCTGGCCTTGTGCTGCCCCCTGCTTGTCTCCAGGCGTAGTGCAGCTCTCAAGGGAAACATTATTGTGCAGCTTTTGATGTGTTTTTATATTGTTCTGTTTGAAGTCACATTCAGTGTCGTCTTGTGTCAAGTCTGAGCGTCACTGAACAGAGCGTAAAAAGTTAAAGCTTCATTAAGGCACATTCGTAGCAGACCCCGTGGATGAAAACAACGTGCTTTTGTAGTTTCGTTTGTCTATTTAAAGCACAGGACTTGTTTTTTTTTGTTTTTTTTTACAAAGAGAACAGACCTGGAAATATGGAACTGATATAAACTAAAGCTCACACCGCGCACTACGGGATCGTTTTAGGACCCGGTTTGCTTCTCGTGACCCATTTTAGGATCCGTGTGCGCCGTTTTTAAGCCGCTGTGCTCCTCCTGTGCGGTGTCCGAGCGGCTCTGTCATGTCACAACCACATTTTTATACAACATTTTTTTAGTACAAGACACTCAAAGTGCTTTACATCCACACATTCATACACTGGGGTGAGGTGGGTTAAGTGTCTTGCCCAAGGACACGACAGTATTCATTTGTGGGAGCTTGGAATCGCACCGTCAACGTGTGCGTCAGTGGATTTGACCGCTCTATCTGTGATGTTTATGTCGAGAGCGGGATTCGAACCGTCGACGTTCATATCAGTGGACAAACGCTCCACCAACTGAGCTACGTTTACAAATTCGTAACTATAAAGCATCACCACGGCAACAACCAATAAAACAAAGCGACAGGGCCAGACGGAGGCGCAAAATACAAACTCAGGAAACGACTTTACGACTCAGCTTGGTGAAGTCGTGACGTTAAACTGCACCATTCTCATCCACATTATCCATAATTTATAATGTGACTTCTGCAAATAACGACCTCCAGTCCACAAGATGGCGCCGTTCTCCAGTTTTGAAGTGTTCCTTAACAGTAAAAACGGCGAGAGTAGAGCCTCACGTGTGTCCGTTTACATCCACACAGCTGCTGCTACAGAAAACACCACATTAAAAGCATTTATTTGAACTATTGCGCCGCTAGATTGTATAAAAATGGACGTAGCTAACCTGCTAGCCGCCGCGGTCCAAACAGGAAGTGATCATGTGCGCGCTATGTCCCCTCTCTCTGTAACTGCTGCTGTCAGACTCATGATTTTGGTCTTAAATGTTCGGTTTGGAGCAGAGTTCAGACTTTGGAAGAATAAAAGAGGGTGGAGACGTTACCTTCAACAGCCTCGCTCCTGATTGGCTCTTTGGTTGCTATGATACTCATGGTCAGAATTCCAAATATGGAATTGTGTCTTAAATAGATGCGCAACGCTTTGATTTTTTTTTTACACTTTAGAGTCTCAGAGTGCGTCGTTTTACTGCAGACAAGAAACAGCTGACTCCAGTTTCGCTCACAACGTTTAGCTTGCAGTGTGCGGTCCCTTCGCTGTCTTATCCCGCCGTATTCTTTGTCCTCGGGGGATCGTGACATTCATAATCTCGTTTGTTTCTCTTTGCGTTTGTGGTCTACGCTTTTTGTTGCACATTTAAAACTGAAAAATCCCGCAGAGTGACGTGTTTTATTAAAAAAAATCATGATTTGTAAAGTAGTTTCTCGATGTTGTTGTGCTAGCTGCTCGCTCTCGCCGTCTCTCAGCCCTCTTTCGTCTAAGATTTTAGTTTGCAGTTTTAAGTAAATCATCTCTAAAGAAAATAATACTGTTTCACGCCGCACAGCAGATGTTGTTATTACCGCCATTTACCACAATTCTTGCAGTCGGAACCGCCACTTCTGATCCATTACACTCCCTGAACTTGTTAGCGAAGGACAAGCTAAAATACATGTGTGCGCTAAGCTAATATTTTAACAGGAAATCACATCTTATTTTGGTGAATTATTTATGAAGGAATCGCCCAGGCTTGTGTGGTTGTGGTTAATCTGTGATCAAAAGTAGCAAGATATGAGCATTTTAGCGAGAACTTTAATCTGATCAGCCACGAAACAGGGGCGGTGCCAGAGAGGGGGCTTGAGGGGGCCCGAGCCTCCCTGAAAATGGTCAACGCTCCCCCCGAAGACTTTTTCCCTACTTTCACAGCACATCCAAGTGTCCAAATTGAGATTATAATTTTAAAAAAGTTCAATTTTAGGTTTGGAAAGTCACTACACGGACGAACTACTTTTGAACTTGTTTGGCAAAGGGTCAAACTGTCTTTTATTCCATTTTTTTTTTTTCTACCTCGTCCGTGAATTACTCTACAATCGGATCGCGTTACACCGCCGCAAGTTACGTAACCATACATCTGCGTGCGGCTGTCGGTGCGGCTGGGAAAGACTCGGGAAATGGAGAAAAAAAATAAAAAAAGATTTATTCAGCGGAGATGGTTCAGGCTAGTTCACAGCAACAGATATGTTTTATTTATTTTGAAATCACATGAAGGCGACTTTTGATCATACATGCATGCAAACGCACAAACAGAATGGCAGAGAGGGGCTCATGTTCACAAATACCACCCCCCCTCCCGCCCATCCCGCCCCTCCTGCACCGAACCCCCCCCCAGCGGAGAACACAAAGACACCGGCTCCTCCGAGACAACCGTGAAATCTGCATTTAAAACAGTCAAACACGGCGTCACACGTGTCGCCGTTATCACCGACTTTAGATGTAATCAAACGTGAAACGAGGAGGATGCGATGGCGGTGTCGTTTTGCGAGGCCTCGTGGGAAATCTACCTGGACGTGAGGGTAAACACGAGCTCGTCTGATCGTTCGGGGGAGATATGCGGAGGACGTGATGGCGGAAGGTTGTGCAAATATCGATATCGGCGTTAAATAGTAACCGGTGAATTGTCGTTTTATAGTTTAATATTTCATTTGCGTTTAGGAAGTGACAGACGTGGACTGAGTTTGTCTCCGCTCGAATGAAGCTCATCGACGCTAGAGCAGTTATAGCGGCGAAATTTGGAGCCAAGTTCTATATTTGGAATCCTGACCGCGAGTATCATAGCAACCAAAGAGCCAATCAGGAGCGAGACTGTCGAAAGTAACGCCCGCTGGTTTAGCAGGTCACTCAAAGCTAACGCTAACGCTAGAAGGCAACAAAAGCAGATGCTACACTACTACAGCTTATGGTAAAATCTGATTAAAATATTGTTCCATTCAGCTGCCACTCTGTCCATATATCTGCATAAAAAAATAAAAAAAATAAAAAAATGTCACTTTAAAAGTTCATATCTTCTACATCTGTGTCTGTTTAACCTTCGTCGTTCAGGCAGGTTCCACCACAAAGGAACTGAATGAGGTAAAACGGCAAAGTAAAAGCCGAAGTTAAATCTGTGAACTGGACAAAACGTTGCAGGAGTGAAGACGTTTCGCCGTTTCTTCTTCAGTTCTGGTCAGATCACTGCTGGACACTGCCTTATTTCTGTCTGAAGGAGGCGCTAACGACACTGAAACTGTAAACATCTACTATACTATAATAACTTTGCTATTGTTCTCTTTGTTTTGGATCTGACGGTGGAGTTATAGATGGAGGACAGATTATGTCTCAGGCCCGATTCCTGTTTAAGGAAGGATTGTCTTTCCTAAGAAAATATCTTCTTTAACTCTCCTCTTAAACCGATTATTTTCTCTGGCTCAGATCTGAACCTCGCTCTGTTCAAAGGAGTGGTCAGGGTCTCAGTGTGTGGTCAGTGTCTTTGAGGTGGAGATGAACCGCAGACTGTGGTCCTGAGCGGCTCTTGTGATGCTGTTGGTTCATTCTCACACCTACAACGACGTAAATTAACACAATAGTGAAATAAAAACCCCAGGATCATGTAGAGCGGGGTAATATGAACATTTAAGACCAAAATGACAAGTCAAAGAAAGACAATAAGCTAAAAACAACAACAAAACTCAAAACAAAAAATAAATAAATTATAATAAAAATAACAAAAAAAAATCCCAACTCAAAATAACTAAAAAATAATAATAAAAACAAAAAAAAGAAATAAAGATGAAACAATAAAGACAAATAAAACAATAAAGAAAAACAAAAATAAATAAACCCTTAAAATAACACAATAAAATTTATAATTTTTTATAATAATAATAATGATAATAATAATAAATAATATAACAAACAAAACAAACAAAAAACCCTCAAATAAAATAACAACAAAAAAAACAAAAAAAATCTAAATAAAATAAGAAATGAACCCCAGGATCATGTAGAGGGTTAATACGAACATTTAAGACCAAAATGACGAGTCTGAAGCAGCAGGTACAGAGAGAGGACACAGTTTTTACACAAAAGTGAACTGGAACCGGAAGCACGTCCATGATCACTT
This sequence comes from Periophthalmus magnuspinnatus, assembly GCF_009829125.3. Lineage (NCBI taxonomy): Eukaryota > Metazoa > Chordata > Actinopteri > Gobiiformes > Gobiidae > Periophthalmus > Periophthalmus magnuspinnatus. Next base: position 2,144,721 of record NC_047135.1, on the reverse strand, counting down.
CCTGTTTGGAGCGCCGCGGCGGCTAGCAGTTTAGCTATGTCCATCTATATAAACAGTCTATGGTTCACACTTGTACAGTTTGGTCCTGATCCTGTTCTACTCTTTATTTGAGCTGATTTTGTTCTCAGTGCTAATCCGACGCAATACAGACTATATTTTTTCCCATCAGTGTTTTATTACTGATGGGAAAAAAATATAGCTGTATTTGACAGATTAATGTAAAGATGAAAAGGCCTTTGGTTTATAAAACATCCAGACTCTCTCTTCTTGTCACAAATGCACGTCACTTTTACTTCATTTCGTTTTGGTGGTGGCAGCCAAACTGCAGACAGTAGAGGTTGAAAAAGGCATAAAAACACATCAATCCTGGCGATCGTGAGTCTGGGAGGTTCACAAAAGGCACTGAGACAACATTTTGAAATAAAAAACAGCAACGGTTACTCTGTCCTGCGCTTTTGGTCTTATTAAACCAGCCCTATTGAGCTTGTGTCTCTATGGTTCTCATCTGACGCTCGTGGATCATTTTGTTATAATTTACACGTTTTAAATCACAATATTCATCTAAAACGACTTAATAAAATAAACAAATCCACTGAGAAAACTGCAGTGTCCAATGGGAACTGATATCGCCGTAAACATAATGACAATAAAGAGGCGTGTAGCTGTCGGCGCCCCCTATGGACAGACGCACGTCGCACTAGAGCAGCGGATTTTTAAGAATTTGGAGCAAAATGACGACGCGACGCTGCCGAATCCTACGAGTATCAACGATTAAGAAAATAAAAGTGGACGACACAGTGGGCGTGGCACAGTGGGCGTGGCACAGTGGAGGTTAAACGAGGGTGAATCGACAAAATGGCGTCTTGAATACAGTGGATTAAAGATTAAACTCAAACATAAATCACTCCAAAAACAACTTAAGAGGCTCAATGAGAAGAAACGACTAAAACCCGGACAAACATCTGAAAAGAACAGTTTTCAGAATAAGTCTGATTTAAACGAAAATGCAAACGATTATCCAAAAAGACGACAGTTTCTAAATATAATGTTACTCTGATTTGTGTCAGTGGTTTGAGCTAATTATGTAACTACGATTGTGTTGTTTTCTCTCCTCTCTGTGGAGTTATTTTTGTGATAAAGTTTGAGCTCGTTGCTCCTGACGACGCCTCTCTCTCTCTCTCCCTCCTCCTCTCCCTCTCTTCTCTCTTCTCTCCTCTTTCTCTCTTCTCTCTTCTCTCCTCTTCCTCCTCTCTCTCTCTCTCTCTCTGTTCTCGTGTGTTCAGCCTGTGGGTCTAATGAGCTCAGCCCTAATGACACATCCATGACACTGTGGGGGTCTGAACACACTCACAGAGGAGGAGGAGGAGGAGGAGGAGGAGAGGAGGAGAAGGAAAGGAGAGGAGAAGGAGAGGAGGAGGGACAGAGGGATAGGAGAGGAGAAAGGACAGGAGAGATGGGGGGAGGGAGAGGAGGGAGAGAAAGGAGGAGAGAGAGGAGAGAGAGAAAGACAGAAGAGAGAGAGAAAGGAGAGGGAGATGACTGGAATCTCAGCTGCAGTGTTTGGAGCTGAGTGTTTCCACGGCAACTGTAAAGATGCACATTTGTGCTTCTGTTTCTGATTCTGAAACTGCACTGAGCCTCTGTCATTATGTCCCAGATTCAACCCTCTGGAACATAAAGTACAAGTACTACAGTACTGAAGTACAAAGGTATCTGTACTTTTCACTTTTACTGCAGTACATCTGAGAGCAGTATCTGTACTTTCTACTCCATTACCTTTTTGAACAGGACTGAAAAGTAAAAGTATTTCTTTTATTTTTGTCTGAGACCTGCTGAAAAGTCTGAGGGTTTATTTTTTTCTGTTGAGCTCAAATCTTTGTCAGAATCAGCACATTTGAAACTGTATAAAACTCAGAATCAGCTCAAAATACTTTTACTTTTTATTCATTTCCAGCTCCATCGACTCTGGCTCCAATTCACCTTCTATTGAAAAAACTGTGTCCTCTCTCTGTCTCTGCTGCTTCAGACTCGTCATTTTGGTCTTAAATGTTCGTATTAACCTGCTCTACATTATCGTGTTTTTGTTTTTTGTTTTTTTTTTATTCTGAGTTTATTTTTCCATTTTTAAATTATTATTATTATTATTTTATTTTATTTTTTTGTTATTTTGAGGATTTTTTTGTTATTTTTTTTTTTGAGGGGTGGGTTTGTTTGTTATTTTTTATTTATTTATTTTGAGTTAATTCTTAATTTTAATTAGTTTTTATTTCACTATTGTGTCTGTAAATCAAGATATGAACATTAATAACAGACAAACCAGGCGACTTCCCCCAAAGCCTCTCTAGCGTTATCAACAGGTGCTGCTAATTTCAACATCCTCGCTCCTGATTGGCTCTTTGGTTGCTATGACACCCGTGGTCAGAATTCCACGTATGAATCTCTGCTCCAGTTTAGCCGCTCCAACTCCTCGAGCCTCGATTCGAAGCTGGAGTGTCTCTTTCTGTCGTGATTTAAAAGCTGCAGTTAAACACATAAACTCTCATGTAAATCCTCACCACATCAGCTCCATTTTCAAACCCATTTTGAACCCGTAGCTCCCGTTTTCCCGTTAGCGTTTCAGCTTTGGTTTCGTGCATTTTTGCTCTTTTTTTTCCCAGTGTTTTTGTGCTTTCTGGAGTGACTCAGGCTGGAGCGTATGTGTGTGGGCGCGTTTAGCTCAGCTTCAGACAGCGGCGGTGAGAACGCGCTGCGGCACAACACACAGCATTTAGCATCGCGGTCGTCGTGAAGCTAATGCGCACGCTAGCAGCTAAAGAGGGTTACTTAAGCGCTAATGGTGAAAACGGTGCCTTTTGTCTCTTAAGTAATGTTTCTGAAAATGCCTCTTTTTTTTTTTTTTTTATTAATGTGGCTTCACTTGTTTATCTTTTGCAAATATGTCCCACAGTGGGGAAATTACACTGTTGCTATGGAAAGTTTAAGAACAGCAGGACGAAAAACATGCAAAATCTACTTAAATCACTCTGGAAATAATTAATAAAAAGACTATTTAGTTTCGTAGATTATTTTTTCAGACAAAGGCGTAGTTTGTTTTCCTCCCTGACAGTTTCTCCTGCTCACTAGCGCCTCCCAGTGGTCACAGATGTGTCCGTTCAGCTGGTTTAAACTGGTTTTGTGTCCGTCTTTCTACCATTTGAGGCAGGACAACAGCGCCATCTGCAGTCCAGCTTCTTCAGGACAGTGTGCAGGTGTGCGGGAGTAAAAAGGCCCCTCGTCCCGGTTTAAAGGGAGGTTTTTCACAGTAACGTCATGTGACCACTGTGAGGCGCCAATGAGCAGGAGAAACAGAAAAAACAGATGAGCAGAGAGGGAGAAGACAGGAGGAGGGAGGAGAGGAGGGGAGAACAGAGGAGAAGAGTGAGAGAGAGGAGCTAGAGAGTGAGAAGAGAGGAAAGAGAGAGGGAGAGAGAAGAGAGGACAGGGGGGAAGGACCGGAGGAGAGGGGGAGAGAGCAGGGGCTAGAAAGAGAGGAGGAAAGAGGAGAGAGAGAGAGAGGGAAGGAGGGTTAGAAAGAAAGAGGAGGAGGCAGGGGAGAGGAGAGAGAGGGGGGAGGTAGAAAGAGAGAAGGAGAGATGGAGAAGAGAGAGGGAGGGGGTGCTAAAAAGAAAGGAGAGGGAGAGGAAAGGAGAGAGGGGGGAAAGATGAGGAGAAAGGAGAGGAGAGAGGGAGGGGGCTAGAAAGAGAGGAGAGAAGAAAGGAGAGGGAGAGAAGAGAGGAGAGAGGGAGAGGAGACAACAGGAGGAGGGAGAGAGGAGAGCAGAAGAGAAAAGGATAGGATGAGAGAGGGAGGGTGAGAGAGAAAGAGGAGGAGGGCTGGAAAAAGAGGAGAGGAGAAGAGAGGGAGGAAGGACTTTTATCACAGCAACATCACGTGACCACTGTGAGGCGCTAGTGAGCAGAACAAACTGTCAGAGGAAAATGAAAAAAAAAAGAAAAAATATTAAAATATATTAACAGACAACCAGATGAACCTAAAACTATTATTATTATTATTATTATTATTATTATTATTATTATTATTATTATTATTATTATTATTATTATTTTATTATTATTATTATTATTATTATTATTATATTACAATGGAACACGTTAATGCTGCTCTCATGTAGAAGTTTTGTTTCACTCACACAAACAAACCTGCATATTTAAGCTGAGTTATTCTCTCAAACTGAAAACACTCTGTTCCACCTTGTGATGTCATCGCGTGGTAATACAGGAAGTGCTCCACTGTGTTTTTAAACTCCACACACCTTCATTTCTAGAATCATTTGGATCATTTCAGCTCCTGGAATTGCGAATCTCTGCTGAACTAAAGGTAAAAGGAGCTGTTAACTTGAAAAAAAAACGACCACTTGATGACATCACGAGGTGGAACGGGGCATTTTGAGCTTTGGAGATGTGACAGACTAATAATAAAGAGTGACTCAGGTCTGTTTTTGAAGAGAAAACAACATTATAACATATTTTGTGTGATATAGAACCTTTAAAAATAGTGTTATTGGTGAAATGTGACAGGATTTTTTGACTTTTCCACATGAACTTACACCAAATTTTGCAGATTTCAGACTTGAACGTGTCCATTTTGTGTTTTTGTTCATCATTCCGGTGCTTTGTGCGTCCTGATATTTTGCTCCACATTTCCGTGACATGGTGGGATTAGCGTAATTAGCAGTTTTTGGTTGTCGTAGCTGCGGGCTGAGAAGGCCATTAACATAATATTCTCTTTTGAACGTGATAGGATGCAAATACTGACCTTTGGAGAAGAGGCAGACGGAGGCAGGAGGCGAGGAGGGAGAGAGGGTTTTAATAAATGATTATTTCAGCTCGCAGCAGAAAGATCGGCCTTGGAGATGAAAGCGCGCGGAAAATACGCCATCGAAAAATCATAAAACCGTCAAAACAGCAGCGGGCAGATAACAAAAACTCTGAAACGGATCTGACCAGATGCATTTACGTTTATTTCCCAGATCTACAAAATATTTAAAAACACGAATGTTAATGTTAAATATGTTTCTTTAGTAAAAACGCGTCCGATTTGGTCCCATTTGTGAGGTTAAAGATGCCCTTTCATCGCTCTTATATCCACTTACATTAAAGGTAATTGAGTTTATATGACAGGGGCTTTTACAGCTTTTACAGCTCATCGTTTTAAAGGTGAATTGTGTAACTTTTCTGGTTGAGGGGATGTTTTAAAAGTTCTATATTACGAAAAATTGACTCTTGTGAGCGTGAAGTCATGTTCTAATGCTGTTACGTCCTCAAAAAACAGACCTGGAGTTGTGTTTTTTGTTTCATTCACACACGTTTTGAGTAAATCTCCAAAGCTCAAAATGCTCCGTTCCACCTTGTGATGTCATCAAGTGGTAGTTTTCAAGTGAGTTAACAGCGACGTTTTACCTTTAGTTCAGTAGAAATGGGCAATTCCTGGTCCGAAATGAGCCAAATGATTCTAGAAATGAAGGTGTGTGGAGTTTACAAACACAGCAGAGCACTTCCTGTGTCACCGGATGACATCACAAGGTGGAACACAGTGTTTTCTCAGCCCAAATCTGCAGGGTTTGCGCGTTAAACTTGTGTGAATGAAACAAAACACAACTCCAGGTCTGTTTGTGACGAGGAAACGACGTTAAAATAGATCAGAAAATAGAATAATATGACCCCTTTAAATCGCTGGTTGGTTTCCATGGCGATAAGTAAGTTAAATGTCATACCGTGGGGCATTCGAGTCAAAGTGATGCGATCTTCCACCACAAATGTTACATAATCCACCGTTTAAAGAAAATAAAAGAGCGGAAACGGATGTAATGGAAGGGTTTTTAAAGTAAAACGCAAGTCTCCAGTGAAACTCCAGACTCCTGACCCAGATCTGACTGAAGTGGGTCAAATGCAAAGAACGAATTACTGAATTACTGTACTACACGGGCGAAAAATCATGTCACGATAACGAAGGAAATAGGCCAAGAAGCGACTCTGGGATTCCAAGTCAGAACGAACAATCACGGGACGCTTTGGTGATTCATTTTCTTTGGTAAAACTGGAAAAAGAAACTTTTAAATTACAAAAAAAGAGCGATGTGAGCTTCTGTTATCTGACTAATCGATACGAAAACTATTATCGAAACTAGATACTCATTTCAACAGGTATCGATACTAAAAAAGAATCACATTAACAGGACAAAACTTGAGCTTTCCTGAACAGTTTTGGTTCAAATATAAAACCTTGAGGAACATAAAGAATTAATTTGTGCTGAAAATGACGTTGTGTTACTAAAAAAGTTGCATTTTTGTTTTCATTTTCACTGTGGTATCATAATCGGTATCGAGTACTGAGCTTGACATTTAGGGTCTTGACGTATTGATTAAATTATAAGCAGAAACGTAATTATTCAATCAAACCTGTTGCTAACGCTAACGGGAGCGACCTCGGGGAAAGAAGGACCTGATTTGTCTGTTATTAATGTTCATGTCGTGATTTACAGACACAAAAGTGAAATAAAAACCCCAGGATCATGTAGAGGGTTAATACGAACATTTAAGACCAAAATGAGTCTGAAGCAGCAGAGACAGAGAGAGGACACACAAAAAAAAAAAAAGAAAACAAAACCTAAAAAATAAATAAAAAATAATTAAAAAAAAAAAAAAAAAAAATCTAAATAACTAAAGAATTAAAATAAAATCAAAAAAATCAAAATAAACTCAAAATCAAAAAAATTAAAACCTTAAAATAAGTAAAATTAAAAAATAAACTCAAAATACCTAAAAAATAAAAAAATAATAATAAAAAAATGAACCACAGGATCATCTAGAGCGGGTTAATACAAACATTTAAGACCAAAATGAGACTGACAGCGGCAGATACAGAGAGAGGGGACAAAAAACAAACAAAAAAAAAACAAAAAAACTCAAAATAATTACAAAACAAAACAAAAAAATCTAAATAACTAAAGAAAAAAAAAAAACTTAAAATATTAAAATAAACCCAAAATAAAAAAAAATAAAAACCTTAAAATAACAAAAAATAAATACATAATTAAATAAAATAATTAACATTTAAAAATAAACTCAAAATACCTATTAAAAAAAAAAAAAAAAAAAAGAATCCCAAAATCATGTAGAGCGGGTTAAAATGAACATTTAAGACCAAAATGACGAGTCTGACAGCAGCAGGTAGAGGGAGGGCTGTGGGGAATCTGGCCCAATGTCACCCAAGTAGGAGACTCAGAAAAATAACTTTGCTCAACTTAAGCAAAAAGCTCCAGAAATTAAGAAACTGAGGAACACCCCCACGAGCACCCGACCCCCACGTCCAGGTAAACACCATGAACTCCTCAGATGCGGCAGGTACAGCTTTAGTAGGATCTCATCATGTCCAAACTGTGGCCCAGGGGCTAAATGCGGCCCTCAGACCAATTTTTCTCGGCCGTCAAGCTTCCAGGTGAATGGCCCATATTACCTTAAACATTACTTTTTACTGTAACTGTAACACAAAGACATTAAAACAAAAAAGAAAAAGAACGACCACACCCAAGACTTTCAAAATGGCTGACGTGGGACACGCTGGACTATGTGTTAAATTGGACTAAATATGACCAAATAAAATATCTTTAAAGTAACAGGTGTGTGTTGTGATTAAATTAAAGATAAACTAACTAAAAAACTAAACAAAACAAACCCGGGATCGTTATGATTAGTTGGCTATTGACAAATTATTATTGGAAATAATCAAAATTTAAGGCGATATTAAAGGGAACAAAGGCGCATTTTGTTACAGGGACCACAGTTTTTCAATAGAAAGTGAACTGGAGCCAGAGTTGACGGCTAGCACATTAGCTTTTTCCATTTATATTTACAGTTTACGGCTTTATAACATTCACAGACCGTAGTTTACCTTCATGAGTCGATTTAAAGGTCATGGTCAAATCTAACATAAATATAACCCGGTTTATTCAAAGTATTTTCACTTTTGTTCACCTCTTGTTCAAACTCATCTGCACAAACACATCCACGCAAGAAATTACTTTATATTTTCCATTCCAGCCTTAAAAATCCTCGCTGTTTACCGTTACCCTGAGCGAATAACAGAACGCCCTTTGACCTGTAACTGAGCGAATCGGGATAAAGACATTTGTCGCGTTTTGACCTTTACGGAAGGTCAGGGGGCCCTCGGGTCTCTCTGCGCTCCTGCTTTGACGCCGCCGCCGTCACAAAGCGAGTTTATTCAGCCCGTAACAGCCGCGTATACGTGTGTTTTTTGGCGGTACAGTATCCTCACGGCGAAACGGAACGACTCCGAATGTCGTCTCCCTCGGATAATTACAGGTTTAATTTTGTCGTTACGGGAGAATGGCTCAAAAATCAGCGATAAAACTCAGATAAACACGATTAGGGGAACAGCTGCGGAGAGATTTCAGACAAAAACAGTGATTATTATTGTTATTATATTATTTTAGATGAGGATTGTGCAGATGTTTGTGTCGCAGCTATAGAAGAAATCAGAATGAAGTAAAAGTAATAAAGTACAGGACTGAAGTAAAAATATTTAAGCATCTGGGCTTTATTTAAGTGCATTTTACAGTGTGTACTTTTCACTTTTACTGCAGTACATTCGAGAGCAGTATCTGTACTTTCTACTCCACTACGTTTCTGAACTAACCTGAAAAGTAAAAGTATTTTTTTAAATTTTCAGATAGTGTTTCATAGTTACACGATTCGTTATTCGACCAAATATTGTAAAATTGTCGTACATTTTCTGTCTTTTTTCCCCCTTTTTTTAACAGAAGTTACACAAAAATAAAACTTTACACAAGGAAAAGTAAAAATGAGTGAACCAGTTTTGTTTTTAACACGTTCAGAATTTGAGCAAAACGAAAATATACAAATAAAAACAGCTGGAAAACAACACAATTCTGCACAAATCTTTATCAAAATCTCCACATTTGAAGCTTTATAAGACTCAGAATCAGCTTGAAATACTTTTACTTTCTACATATCAACAGGGACTTTAATACTTTTACTTAAGTAGATGTTTTGATGTGATACTTTTACTTCTTCTTCCAACCCTGGAGATTAATGGATCTAGTTTCATTTGTGGTACGGACTTGTTTGACTTAATTCAGAGTTTATGAACTTCATGAAGAAAATGTCTGGAAAAAAATATTTGTAATTTCCTACAACAGTAAAAAGTATTTCATTATAATGTTGCTTCTTAAAAATATATTTTACTAGTACGATTTTACTTTGGCAGAGCGTTTTCCTCTAGGTTTCTTTTTTTTTTAGTTTTTTGTGCAGGAGGAGGGTCTAAAGACAGGGGGCGCTCTGGGACAAAACTAAATTGGATTGAACTGAACTAAAAGCGTTTTGTTTTGTCTTTTTTTGATCTTCTCGTCGGCCTCAAACAGACACATTTCATTTCCATTTATCAGCGCGTAAACTCCTTCTCGCCGCCTCCGTCCCGTTATCCTCCATCGACTCGCTCGTAAACGGCGCGCTGTCATCCTGCCCGTCCCACGAGCGCCTGGGCCCAGTCGCTTTGAACGTACAGCTGTCAAACTGAGATTCTGAAGATCCTGAAGAAGAAGAATCAGCGTTGCAGAAAACTTTCATTTGTTTTAAAATTACGGCACAATTAGCGTCCATTTTGTCTCATTTAAAACCGGTGTAATTCCTAATCCATTGTAATGTGGCCATTACGGGCTCATCTTTTACACTTGCTAAAGTCATTAGTCTTTGCTAATTACCATATCGAATGGAGGGGACCAGCCAAGGGAATTCTAATGAGACTTTAGTGCTGGCGTTGGATCTGCAGCTCTGGGTTCAGATCATATATCAGAGGATTAACAGCTGAGTCTGACGAGGAGGAAAAAGTCCATTTGTTTGTCTGTCCGTCACCAGCGGCACTTTGAAAATCCTCACGTACGTCTCTGCGAACGTCCTCCGGGGGCAGCGATGAGTCCCTCAGGCTGATGGACACTCCGGAGACGCAGCGGATCAGGCCCGAGGTGTTCAAATCGATGTCGACTATACGCCATCGATTTGAGTGAGTTCCAGCGCAGAGCGAAGTGCAGCTCTGAGGCCCGTCTCCTCCTCAGTAAGAGTCTGTTTTAAGCTCCACAAACCGAGCAGTGAACATAAACTGGAATCGTTTAGTGCGTCTGGTGATTTGCCGAATAAACAACTAATATGAAACCATTAAAATCTTACTTAATGCACTGAGAAATCTGTTTATTTGTTGCTAATTTTGCAAAATGAATCAGGCCTGTTTTAGTGAAAGGTGCTACGTTACACAAAACTGAGCTTTAAGTCATGTTCTAATGCTGTTAACGCATCAAAAACAGACCTGGAGTTGTGTTTTGTTTCATTCACACATGTTTAACGCGCAAATCCTGCACATTTAGGCGGAGAAAACGCTCTGTTCCACCTTGTGATGTCATCATGTGGTGATACAGGAAGTGCTCCGCTGTGTTTTTCAACTCGACACACTTTCACTAGAATGGATTTTGGATGATTTAACTCTTTATTATTAGTCTGTTACATCTCCAAAGCTCAAAATGCTCTGTTGCACCTCGTGATGTCATCAAGTGGTAGTTTCCAAGTGAGTTAACAGCTACGTTTTGCCTTTATTTCCGTAGAGATAAGTGGCAATTTAAGCACTGAAATGATCCAAAAGATTCTAGCGAAGGTGTGTGGAGTTTAAAAACACAGCAGAGCACTTCCTGTATTACCTGATGACATCACAAGGTGGAACAGAGTGTTTTCTCAGCCTAAATATGCAGAGTTTGTGCGTTAAACTTGTGTGAATGAAACAAAAAACACAACTCCAGGTCTGTTTGTGAAGAGGAAACGACACTAGAACAAAGATAAGAGAACAGTGTAATATGGGCCCTTTAAAAACACAGTGTTCCACCTTGTGATGTCACTTCCTGGTAATACAGGAAGTGCTCCGCTGTGTTTTTAAACTCCACACATCTTCATTTCTAGAATCATTTGGACCATTTCAGCTCCTGGAATTGCCACTTATCTCGACTGAACTAAAGGTAAAAGGAGCTGTTAAAATGGTGGAAAACTACTACTTGATGACATCACAAGTTGGAACATCGCATTTTGAGCTTTGGAGATATGACAGACTAATAATAAAGTGTCACTCAAACATGTGTGAATGAAACAAAACACAACTCCAGGTCTGTTTTTGAGGAGGAAACAGCGTTAGAACCTGACTTAAAGCTACGATAGTCAGCTGTTTTGTGTGATTTAAGAAAAAATTAAGACTTAAACCAGTAAAAAAACGTCATTTTGCTGCATTTGTGTTCGAGGGGTGAGTGTGTGGAGCAACGTGGATGATAAATTAAAAAGCTCCTACACAATAGAAGCATTTAAAAAGAGGTATAAAACATTACTTTTTGAAAATTACAGGACTCAGGAATGATTCATGTGAACTGTCGTGGTTTGTAGTTTTTCTTTTGTTACATATTGAGTCATTTATTGTAGAACTGACGCTGCTTTTCTTGAAATTCTTGTGCGTTATTATTAAATTAAATAGAATTAGACATTATAAGTCATTTTTACTTCAGCCTAAACCCTTTCGGTCATGATAGAAATGTTATGTATAACGTTAAACGAGTCGAATAATGTTTGATTTCGCTGCAATGACCGAATAAAACCCGTATAAGATCAGAGAATAGCGTCGTACGGCCTCTTTAAGTAGTCATCGTATTGAATCGTGCGTTTCGTTCCTAACTGTAGCCGCACACACCTCGACAAAAAGTCTCGCCCCTGATTAAACTCATTAAAGAACATTATCCTTCCATAGTTCTCCTGTGCGCTCCTCCTGAATGTCTCCGCCGCTCTCACATTATCATTACTCCCATTGTGATCCAGTTAAAGCTCACTGAATATTTGATGAATCGTTGCTTTAACACGGCTGAAGAAATTACAGGGTTACTTGGATATTTCCGTTCCCGTTCTAAAGTAATGAGACGGCTCTTCTAATGCCGTGTGAGGGATTGGGGCTGCGCGGTAATGCAGAGCGTACGCTTCAAACGCACACAAACACAAACGAAACAAAAGTGAACTCACCCACCGCTGTGCGCTCCACGCTCCAACCAAAGACCTCCTCCCAACATGTTTGGCTTTCAGAGTGCTGACTGTAATGGACTAAATGAGTGTCAGTGGATACACGAGGGCTTAAACGACCTATATACAACAAAAAAACGCACAAAAAACGCACAAAAAACACACAAAACAGCTGACTATCGTAGCTTTAAGTCAGGTTCTAACGCTGTTTCCTCCTCAAAAACAGACCTGGAGTTGTGTTTTGTTTCACACATGTTTGAGTCACACTTAATTATTAGTCTGTCACATCTCCAAAAGCTCAAAATGCGATGTTCCACCTTGTGATGTCATCAAGTGGTAGTTTACAGCTAAGTTAACAGCTCCGTTCACTGTTTTTTTCAGTAAAGATTCCAGGTCTGAAATGATCCAAATGAATGTAATGATGATTCTTGTGCAGAGGTCGGCAACATGTGGCCCCCGAGCCACATGCGGCTCTTTTATTCTTACACTACGGCCGCGCGTGTCTTTGGAAAATAAATTATAAGTATTTAATTGAAGTGTATTTTATTTGTGGGTCAGGATTTGGGGTTTTTTTGTGTGTTCTGTGCTGTTTTTCCCTCTTCCTTCTGTGTTTGATCCTGGAGGTGGGCGGAGACTCTGGCACCACCTCCACACACCTCCACCTGTGAGGACCCGACACTCTGGGCCAGATCGTCTTGTCATTTTCCGTTTTTTCTTCATGTCGCGGTCCGGTTTATTTGTTCGTGTTTCCACCGTGATCCTGCTGCCTGGAGCCGCTCTGCTCCTCCGTCTCCGACCCAGCTCTCCACCTCAGCCTCTGACCCTGCGACCCCCGAGACGACACCGCTCCAACTGTCTGCTCTGTCCACCTTCATTCACAATCCTGTAAACTCTGTTGAACTGTTTCCCGAGTCTGTATCTTTGGTCCCTCCGTCAGTCTTTACGACATTTTGTTCTTGAAATATTGAAATAAAATGATATTATATTATTAATCAGCGCTCAGGCCTCACAGTCCTGCGGAAACATGAAAGTGACATCATGCTCGATTTGCAGACGCTGTGCAGAGGGTCAGGAGTAGAAGTATCTGTGGCACTTCATGGATTTTATAAGCAACACACTGTAGATGTTTATCCAAAGTGTAAAGGTAAAAACAAAATCAAAACAAAAACAACTATATATACAGTTTTATCTTCATTTATACGTCAAAAAGTATTTGCAGCCCCCAGTGTTTTCTTTTCAAATGGCTCTTTGGGGGTTAAATGTTGCCGACCCCTGTTCTAGTGCGTTTAAAACCACAGCGGCGCACTTCCTGTTTTACCACACGATGACATCACAAGGTGGAACGGAGTGTTTTGAGAGAAAAACTCAGCCTAAATATACAGGTTTGTGTGTTAAACATGTGTGAATGAAACAAAAAAACACAACTCCAGGTCTGTTTGTGACGAGGAAACATTAGAACAGATCAGAAAACAGGAGTGTGGCCCGTTTAAAGTCGACCCAGCGTCGACTGAACTAATCCAGACAAAGACTAAACCAGGATTTAAACAGGATTTAACAGGGTTTAAACAGATTCCAAAAACCTGTGTATGAATCAGGAGTAAAGCAGGTTTAAACGGGGTCTTAACCAGCGCACATCCAGGACAGATAAAACATTAAAAGGTACACTGTGTAACTTTTCTGCTCGTCTCTTTGGAGATGTAATTGCTTTTACTGAAATCCTCCAGAGCAGCATTACACTGCTCTATTTAGCTTACATGCATTTTTACTGTGAGCGGGGTTTCCTTTCCACAGATTTGACCTGTAATTCGGTCTGTGTCATATATTTCGTGCATCTTAAAAGTTAGCTTGACAATAGACTGTTTATATAAATGGACGTAGCTAACCTGCTAGCTGCCGTGTTCCTGTCAAACTCGTCATTTTGGTCTTAAATGTTCGTATTAATGCGCTCTACATGATCCTGGGGTTAATTTTTTTTTTAGGTATTTTGAGTTTATTTTTTTATTTACATTTTTTTTTGTTATTTTGAGGTTTTTATTTTATTTTTATTTTTTTATTTTGAGGGGTTTTTGTTTTTTATTTTTATTATATATATTTTTAAGTTATTTTGAGTTTGTTTTTTTTTTTAGTTATTTTGAAGGCTTTTTTGTTATTTTTATTATTTTTATTTTTTTGTTGTTTGGAGTTTTTTTGGTTTGTTTATTTCTTTTTTTTTTTGTTATTTTTAATTATTTTGAGGTTTTTTGTTTGTTTTTGTTTTTTTAATTTAACTGTCTCTGCTGCTGTCAGACTCATTTTGGTCTTAAATGTTCGTATTAACCCTCTACATGATCCTGGGGTTTTTATTTCACTATTGTGTCTGTAAATCAAGATATGAACATTAATAACAGACAAATCCGGCGCCTTCTTTCCTCGAGTTCACTCCTGTTAGCATTAGCAACAGGTTTGATTGACAGCGTTGCTAAGCGCCTGCTCCCTGCTAAACCAGCGGTGCGAGCGGGAATGGGCGTTACCTTCAACAGCTTCACTCTGGATTGGCTCTTTGGTTGCTATGATACTCGCAGTTGAAATTCCAGCTCCAAATTAGCCGCTATATCTGCTAGCCTCGATTAGCTTAATTTGACTGGAGCTGAACGCTGTGGGTGACGTCACACTCACTCAGTCTATGGCAGAGACACCCATTTTTTTTAATTTTTTATCAAGGGCCACATCTCAAAACACATTCGAAACAGAACGGTAATCAATACAGTGCGGCGCTTTTTCCGCAGCTTTGACAGAGCCGTTGTTTATTAATAAAGCTTGAAACATATTTATTTTAGCTCTGTATCATGACGTAATGTGATGTTTGACGTCATAGTGGCAGAAATAGTTCAATTTGTTGTAAAAAAGTACTGCTTATGATCAATCGGGATTCATCAGGAGGTCTGACGGCCAATAAAAACAGATCCGAGGGCCGCGTTTTGCCCCCGGGCCGTAGTTTGGACACCCTTGGTCTTTAGTTTTGACCAACCCAGAACAGATCAGCACCAAATTGGGCTGATTCCACGACTGAAAAAATCAAAAAGTCCACAGTTTGAGACCCGCTTTGAGACCCATCGCTCATGTTTGCACCGTCGTGAATCGATCCTGGACGGGTTCGGAGTCGAGGTGAAGGCCACTGTCAACTTGGCCCTCGCTGAACTCTCCTTTGTCAAAGCCTGCAGCTCCGGGAGAACGGCGGCGGCGAGCGAGCGGAGGAATAAATAAAGCAAACGGGAGCATTGAAGGAGAGGGATTAGACAGCTGTTTACTGCGTCTCTCGGGGGCAGTAGAGGCAGAGCTAAGGAGTTTGTCAGCCTCGGGTCGGGAATCCACTCCAGTTTAAATCTGCCATCCCTCTTTTTCTTCACTCCGGCTTCGCTATGAAATGTTATTGTTATGTGCGCGTTGTAACTTTGACACGCATTTGCAGCACTAAGACCCCCATCCTGAAGTCAGAGGTGCTAAAGCTAACGTCTAAATATTCTAAACGGTCTATAATCGTTTTGCAAAATCGTTCGTAGCAAAAAATAAACCCGAGAAGTTTATTCAGAAAGTAAAACGAACTCCAAAGGCTGTACAATCACGCTCAGGGTCGTTCACTTGTGATTATTTGGACAAAGAACAAGAGATTGTGCTGGTGGCGAGGATAAAACAGGCTCAGGTTGCCATAGAAACGCTGTTTTATATTTTACGAAAGTTGAGCATTTTTATGGCTCGGAGCTAAATTTGTTTTCTGCCGTATTTGTTCATTTCGCATCTCGTAATGTGATCGTTAACGAGCTCACAAAGTCTCTGTTTAGAAGAAGAAAAAAAAACAGAAATCAAGGCCCTGGGATGAGTCGATGATCGATGTTCACTACTTTCAGAAACCAAAGAATTA
This sequence comes from Periophthalmus magnuspinnatus, assembly GCF_009829125.3. Classification (NCBI taxonomy): domain Eukaryota; kingdom Metazoa; phylum Chordata; class Actinopteri; order Gobiiformes; family Gobiidae; genus Periophthalmus; species Periophthalmus magnuspinnatus. The sequence continues at coordinate 2,128,692 of NC_047135.1, read as the reverse complement.
TTATTAGTCACGGTAAAGCTAACAGTAACTAGCATGATAACAGTGGGCTTCCTGATTATCGTAAAACAGTTTTTAATCAGATGTAGACAACAGACGTCTTTTGCTCTCGAGATGCTTCTACGATACGTCAGTACAAATATATTAAGAGTTTTACTCAAATACAAACAGAGACAGAGCCTGGAACGGGTTTGGACTTAAGGTCAGAGTTTAAGATTTGGAAGTTTGGGAGTTTGGATTGAGAGTTTGGATTAAGAGTTTGAGTTGAGAGTTTAAGAGTTTGGGACTTTGGGAGTTTAGGTTGAGGTTAGGTTGGGAGTTTGGGAGTTACGAGTTTATTTTGAGAGTTTGTTTGAGACTTTGGATTGAGACTTTGGATTGAGACTTTGGATTGAGATTTTGGATTGAGATTTTGGATTGAGAGATTGGGTTGGGAGTTTGGATTGAGAGTTTATATTGGAAGTTTGGATAGAGATTTTGGATTGGGAGTTTGGATTGAGAGATTGGGTTGAGAGTTTGGATTGAGAGTTTGGGAGTTTGGGTTGAGTGTTTGGATTGGGACTTTGGATTGAGAGTTTGGGAGTTTGGGTTGAGTGTTTGGATTGGGACTTTGGATTGAGAGTTTGGGAGTTTGGGTTGAGTTTAGGTTGGAAGTTTGGGAGTTACGAGTTTAGTTTGAGAGTTTGGATTCAGAGTTTGTTTGAGAGTTTAGATTGGGATTTTGGATTGAGAGATTGGGTTGGGAGTTTGTTTGGGAATTTGGGTGTTGAAGTTGAGACATTAACCCTGCATCATTCTCAACAAACTCTTTGCTCTTTATGAATTCTGAACTCTTTCTTCCTGCTTTATTCATTATAATCAGACGTAGTTCAGGGATTTCCTGGCCCTAATACGACCTGTAAATAATCGTATTACATCAGTTTAAACGTCCAAACAGAATCTCAACAGAAACTATTTTTGGCAGCCGTGCGTCCCTTGTGTCCTTATTATAAAGTCTCATCGTTTACTGATAATCTTGGTTTATTTTGGAACATCTCTGCTTCAAAAATCCCTCAAATGCAGCTACGTGAGTTTTAAATCTTTTTCGCTCCATCTCCATTCAACGGAAACGTCCGCTCCGTGCGACCACAGCGTCCATCTCCGGTTTAACCCTCCGTCTGTTTGCTCTCTCTGCTTCTCTTTCGTCATCCTTCCATCTTATGAAAATCCTCTTAAACGTTTGTGTTTTGGGTGAGTTTCTCCTTCTCCTAATCCCTCTGTCGTGTCGTCAGTTTGAGCTCGGAGCGAAGGTGAAACGAGATGAAAGAGTTTTACCGTTTCGACGTGTATCTCATAACGATTACACAACCTCCGTACTTTTCTTCTCCAATGGTCGAAAATGGAGTCGAACGTGATTTTAGCTCCAGGATTGTTTCAAACTAGAGACGCAGTTTAAGTTCCCGAAGATTTTATTTGTTTTATTTGCTTTGCGTAGCTACAATATCTGTGTGCGGCTTTTCTGGCGATAAATAATCTGCTTTTTCTACGCCTTAAATGTTGTTTACACTCATCACCGAGCGCAAGGGAACGTGAAGTAGCAACACCGTGAAAAACAAGTGCACACTTCAGCACTAAACCTTCAAATCAGGCTGGAAATCTACAGGTAATAATGGACTGAAACTGAACTTTAACAGCCACATCAAATCAATAACATCTGCAGCTTTTATCATCTAAAAACATGTCAAAAAATCAAAGGTATATTCAGGGCCGGTCCCAGCGTTCAGGGGGCCCTAAGCTGAATGTGTCTCTGGGGCCCCCTCCTGGTTCAGCTGTTGGTGATTCACATTTGACACATTCTGACTCTCATCACTTTGAACAGTCGTATTTGTGTTTATCTGAACAACATCAGACTGAAAACATCCAGAATGACACAAATACAACACAACAACAACACAAACATATGAGAACAACACAAACATATAAGAACGACACAAACATAACAACACAAACATATAAGAACAACACAAACATATAAGAACAACACAAACATATAAGAACGACACAAACATAACAACACAAACATATAAGAACAACACAAACATATAAGAACAACACAAACATATAAGAACAACACAAACATATAAGAACGACACAAACATATAAGAACGACACAAACACATAAGAACGACACAAACACATAAGAACGACACAAACACATAAGAATAACACAAACATATAAGAACAGAACACAAATATTTTCGAAATTCTACACATTTTTTCTTCATTTCTGTTGTATTTTACTGTGTTCAGTTGTGTGTTCAGTTGCGTGTTTAGTTGTGTGTCAAGTTGTGTGTTTCTTACATTTACATTATGTCGGGTCCTTGCTCCGGTGTAAACACAGAGCTGTCTTCACCTCTGTAAACACACAAGCCCCGTGTCCAATAAAACCTGATATATTATTTTCATTGTAAATGTATGAGCTCATGGGGGCCCCCTCGTGGCCTCGGGGCCCTCAGCAGCTGCTCAATCTGATTATAGTCTGGACCGGCCCTGGTTATACTGTCAAAGCCGAATTTAGAGGGACTTATCCATGTATTTGTCTCGAGTACAACAAGGAAGTACTTCACACATGTGTCCTGTGCTTAGTACAAGTCTGTCCATGGACCAGCACCAAAGAACTAAACCAGGACTAAACCAGGACTAAACCAGGACTGAACCAGGACTGAACCAGAACTGAACCAGGACTGAACCAGAACTAAACCAGGACTAAACCAGGACTAAACCAGGACTAAACCAGGACTAAACCAGGACTGAACCAGGACTAAACCAGGACTGAACCAGGACTGAACCAGGACTAAACCAGGACTAAACCAGGACTAAACCAGGACTAAACCAGGACTAAACCAGGACTAAACCAGGACTGAACCAGGACTGAACCAGGACTGAACCAGGACTAAACCAGGATTTAAAGAGGACTAAACCAGGACTAAACCAGGACTAAACTAGGACTAAACCAGGACTAAACCAGGACTAAACCAGGACTAAACTAGGACTAAACCAGGACTAAACCAGGACTAAACCAGGACTAAACCAGGACTAAACCAGGACTAAACCAGGACTGAACTAGGACTGAACCAGGACTAAACCAGGACTGAACTAGGACTAAACCAGGACTGAACCAGGACTGAACCAGGACTAAACCAGGACTAATCCAGGACTAATCCAGGACTAATCCAGGACTAAACCAGGACTGAACTAGGACTGAACCAGGACTAAACCAGGACTGAACCAGGACTGAACCAGGACTAAACCAGGACTAATCCAGGACTGAACCAGGACTAAACCAGGACTAATCCAGGACTAATCCAGGACTGAACTAGGACTAAACCAGGACTGAACCAGGACTGAACCAGGACTAAACCAGGACTAATCCAGGACTGAACCAGGACTAAACCAGGACTAAACCAGGACTAATCCAGGACTTATCCAGGACTAAACCAAGACTGAACCGGGACTAAGGCCTCGACAGTGTTTAAATCCAGACTCAGTTCTCTTAATCTGCACATGTGACTGAGAGGATTTTTATTATGAAGATTATTTCTTATTTGTCTGTATTTTGATCTTAATGTCTTCCTTTTTCCGTAAAACACTTTAAATCACTTTGTGGACAAACTGTTCCATACAAATAAACTTCTCTTACCTAAAATGTCTAATTCAGGTTCAAATATCACCTTATTCTTCAAATACATTCATTTTTTATCTTTAGAACACAAACACAGCAGCTGAAAAAGCGTTTTGTAGATTTTATTTTAAGACGGTATTGGTTGTGACGCGTTAAAAGCCGCATGTTACAAATTGCCGGTGGCGTCTTGTCGTCCTTAAGAAGAACAAGGGATTTGGCCCAATTCTTTTCTAGTACAATTAAACCCGAGTGTTGTCTACGGCTCATTAACCATCAGCACACATGAAACATATTGGCAACTCAAACAGACAGAGGTTTTGTAGAGCTGGTAATCTTGTCTTAACACATTGGGCTAAGCTGGAGCCCAGGGAGCGTGATGAAATGTAGGTCAATGTTCTTTTTAGATTGCCTTTGCTGATTGTGTGCATAATTCGCCCGCAGACCAAAATGCCACCACTGCAAACAGAGATAAACAGAGCAATAAACGGGCCGCTCTCCTCTCTCTTGTTCTGGTTTGCAGGTCTCTGTCGGGGCGCATCGTGGGGGGCGTGTGGTGGTTCTTCACCCTTATAATCATATCGTCCTATACGGCCAATCTGGCGGCGTTCCTGACGGTGGAGAGGATGGTGTCGCCGATAGAGAGCGCGGAGGACCTGGCCAAGCAAACGGAGATCGCCTACGGGACCCTGGACGCTGGATCCACCAAAGAGTTTTTCAGGGTAAAACATAGAAAGTGTCTTGGTAAAGGTGGACTACACGACCAGTCCCATTTATTCATTCACTTATTTATTTATTTAATTCATTTTTTTGTTTATTTATTTATTATTTTCTATTTTATTTTTGTTTATTATTATTATTATTATTAATTTATTTATTTATTCACTTATTTATTTATTTAATTTTTTTGTTTATTTATTATTTTCTATTTTATTTTTGTTTATTATTATTTATTTATTTTATTTATTCACTTATTTATTTATTTAATTAATTAGTTTTTTATGTATTATTTTCTATTTTATTTTTATTATTATTATTATTATTATTATTTATTTAATTAATTATTTTTTTGTTTATTTATTTATTTTCTATTTTATTTTTGTTTTTTATTATTATTATTATTATTATTATTATTTATTTATTCACTTATTTAATTATTTAATTTTTTGTTTATTTATTATTTTCTATTTTATTTTTATTTATTATTATTATTATTATTATTATTTATTTATTCACTTATTTATTTATTTAATTATTTTTTGGTTTATTTATTTATTTATTATTTTCTATTTTATTTTTATTTATTTATTTATTATTTTCTATTTTATTTTTGTTTATTATTATTATTATTATTATTATTTATTAATCATTGGTTTTAAGTAAATAACATTTTTAAAAATACAAATACATGGTGAAGAGTTTTATCTACATTTATCCCATATTTTTCTTTTTATCATTTATCAAAGTTTGTCTTATTTTCTTATCGTTCTTCCCTTCCGTGTCCCAATAACACCCCGCCCTGTGCCGCAGAGGTCAAAGATCGCCGTGTTTGAGAAGATGTGGTCGTACATGAAAGCCGCCGACCCGTCAGTGTTTGTGAAGACGACGGACGAGGGCGTCATGAGAGTCCGCAAGTCCAAAGGGAAGTACGCCTACCTCCTGGAGTCCACCATGAACGAGTACATCGAGCAGAGGAAGCCCTGCGACACCATGAAGGTCGGAGGGAACCTGGACTCCAAAGGCTACGGCATCGCTACGCCAAAGGGCTCCCCCCTCAGGTAAACCTCTGCCACTGCACCGTCTCCTGATAAAAGCGGCAGCAGCTTTTATCATCTGTCCATCAGGCTTTTTTAGCAACGGTCCACATGTGGCTTTATTCTTTTATGAACATTTTAACGACGCTTTTCATTTCGACGTTTACTTTTGGGTTGCTCATTTCTGCTCATTTTCACCGTAACTTTTTGCATTCATATTCATAAAACGTCCCATAGCTCATCTTTGTTTTCTTTTGCCTGAACGCTGCATGAAAACAGTGTCATTTAAGGTGAAATTTATGACACTCTCTTTCGTGACAAACCTTCTTAAGCTTCTCCTTTAATGTTTTTTTTTAGCATTTAGCAAAAGTAACTATGATCTATGGCTCCGTTGTCCTGAAAATAAAGTCACAGAATAAAGCGTGGATGTACTAAACGGGCATAGCTAACCTGCTAGCCGCCGCGTTTCAAACAGGAAGTGAGCATGGGCGTACTTCCTGCTCCTGTTTTTTTTTTTAAATATGCGCTACTGTGTCTATAAATCAAGATATGAACATTAATAATAGACAAATCAGGCGCCTTATTTGCCCGAGGTTGCAACCGCTAGCGTTTTCAACAGGTTTGATTGACAGCGTTGCTAAGCGCTGCGGTGATGTCACACTCACTCAGTCCGCGTCTTTATACAGTCGATCATTTCAAAGCTAACAATCACTCAAAAATATAAAATAAACAACCTATTTTCAACCAAATACTAATTCAGTTTGTGGTGTTGTTTTAATATTTATTATGTCTCAAAATTAGCATTAGCATTAGCGTTGAGACACAAACATGTCTCTTTCTAAACACAAAAGTGTCTCTGTTGAAGTATTAATTTTATTTGTGTAGTTTATTGACGTCCATCTGCAGCTTCGAGTCCACTGTCTGACCCTAACCCCCCAACCTCTGACCTCTGACCCCTGACCTCTAACTCACCTGCAGCTCTGCCCACTGCCTCATGGTTAAATATTTATTAATTTTTAGCGCGACTCAGAAAAAAACCTCATAGAAATAAAACTGAACAGAAAGTAGTGACGCTAACAGGAAGTAGTGACGCTAACAGGAAGTAGTGATGCTAATAGGAAGTAGTGATGCTAACAGGAAGTAGTGACGCTAACAGTGATGCTAATTCAATGCTAACACTAATTTTGAGGCATGAATAGGAATAAATATATTAAAAAAAGAGGAATAAATATTAAAACAATGCCACAAACTGAAATATTCTACATCTAAAAAATAATCGGCTAGACTTTGCTTTAATTAATATGAGTTTGAATCGGTTGTTTATGTTTTGTTTTCCAATTTTTAATAAATATTTTTTAGCTTTTAACCCCAAACGTAGATCAATAAAGAATGTTACTTCAGGGAGGGCATCCGGGTTTAACATCCGATTTGAATCACAAGGAGGCGGACGATTTGCTGTTACAACCATGAAAGTCTGAAGCTTAAATAAAAGTAAACAAAACTAAAATAAACAGAGTGTCATGAGTTTCCCGTAAATGTCGTGACGTGAGTTCGTACGAGACGAGAGCCTGAGATTCTGTGGAGAACTGGACATTTACCCGACGACACAAAATGAAGCTTTGAAACAGACACAATCTGTAAATGTGCCTCTTGAAACGGGATTAGAGCCGAGAGCTGCGTCCCACATGGCCACTTCTCCACTCCACAGACCCGCCTCGTACCTTCAAACCCGCTCACTCTCACACACACCGTTTGTTTTATTATTAATGAAATGTGTGATTTTTAAAAATGTTTTTCCTTTAATCACGTCCAAATACAACAGCTGCCATTTTCATACATTTACACAAAGATCCACATCAGGATTTAGTCACAGCACTCGGAGAGAAAGAGAGAGGGAGAGAGGGAGAAAGAGAGAGGGAGAAAGAGAGAAGGAAGAGAGAGAGATCCACATCAGGATTTAGTCACAGCACTCGGAGAGAAAGAGAGAAAGAGAGAGGGAGAAAGAGAGAGGGAGAAAGAGAGAAGGAGAGAGGAAGAGAGACAGAAAGAGATGGAGAGAGAAGGAAAGAGGGAAGGAGAGAAGGAAGATAGGGAGAAAGAGAGAAGGAAAGAGAGGAAGATAGGCAGAGAGGTGGAGAGAGGGAGAGGTGGAGAGAGAGAGGGAGAGGTGGAGAGGGAGAGGTGGAGAGGGAGAGGTGGAGAGGGAGAGGTGGAGAGAGAGAGGTGGAGAGAGAGGTGGAGAGAGAGAGGTGGAGAGAGAGAGGTGGAGAGAGAGAGGGAGAGGTGGAGAGAGGGAGAGGTGGAGAGAGGGAGAGGTGGAGAGAGAGAGGGAGAGGTGGAGAGAGGGAGAGGTGGAGAGAGGGAGAGGTGGAGAGAGAGAGGGAGAGGTGGAGAGAGGGAGAGGTGGAGAGGGAGAGGTGGAGAGGGAGAGGTGGAGAGAGAGAGGTGGAGAGGGAGAGGTGGAGAGGGAGAGGTGGAGAGAGAGAGGTGGAGAGGGAGAGGTGGAGAGGGAGAGGTGGAGAGGGAGAGGTGGAGAGAGAGAGGTGGAGAGAGAGAGGTGGAGAGAGAGAGGGAGAGGTGGAGAGAGGGAGAGGTGGAGAGGGAGAGGTGGAGAGGGGGAGAGGTGGAGAGAGGGAGAGGTGGAGAGAGGGAGAGGTGGAGAGGGAGAGGTGGAGAGGGAGAGGTGGAGAGAGAGAGAGGTGGACAGGGAGAAATGTGGAGAGGTGGAGGTGGAGAGAGGGAGGTGGAGGTGGAGAGAGAGAGGGAGAGGTGGAGAGAGGGAGAGGTGGTGCCATCTGAAGCTTTAATGTATCTGTAATGGGCCCATTCATTTTAATGAGTAGAATGAAGGAGCATATGGAGGATTCACCCCGACTCTTCAGGGACGAGGGTTTGGGCGACAGCCAGAGGAAACATGAGAAACATGAGAAACACTGCACCAAACCCAGAGTTTATGCACGTCTGTGCACAACTTATGCACATTTTGGACTAACTGTGTGAAAATTAAGTGATGCCGGTGCAGATACAGGAGCATCTCAGTCTGTTTAAGAAATATACAGAAATATACAGAAATATACTGTACAGAAATATACAGAGGACTCAGTGTGAAAGTTTAGTTCTGTAATAATAACACCAGACTGTAAACATACAACATTATATGTTTAGTGACAAAACTCTGAAAAGTTTATAATTTCATAAAGTTTTAAAAATAAAACACGAACAATAAATAACAGTAAAGAAGCTCCACCCCTCTGAGGTCAGGATCAACTGTAGAAGTAGGACAGTAGGACAGTAGGACAGTAGGACAGTAGTAGTACAGTAGGACAGTAGGACAGTAGTGCAGTAGGACTACAGTAGTCTCTCTCTCTCTCTGAGTTAAACATCACAAATGCCCCGTGTGTGTGTGTGTGTGTGTGTGTGTGTGTGTTCAGTTCAGGACACCTCTGGCCGTTCACACACGTCTGATGAGGAGAATTATAAACATTTAACCTCTTCATGTTTTAAACACGTTAAACACATGAAGTACATGAAGTACATGAAGTACATGAACCTGCTGCTCCTCGTCAGACAAACGTGATCGTGCCGTTAATGTTTTAAATGATGTGTAAAGTGAACTCATGTGTCTCACTGAAAATGAACGGTCCATTTTAAAGGTGCAGTTTGGAGGATTTAGAGACATAAAAGACAGAGTTATACCTCCACATACAAGTACTACAGGACATGTATTTACATCACTCAGCTGATTAAAATGTGGGACAGTAATGATAATAACAGCAGTGATTTTATTTATAGGTTTAACTAAAGTCTGACAAAGTTTTACTGTTGTCTCTGGTCCAGTCTCTCCACAGCCTGTCGTCATAATCACTATCTCCATTTATCGCTCAGTTTTGGTTATTTTTTGTGTATATGATCAGATTTAAGCCGTACAAGTTTAAACAAATAACTTCTCCGACTCATTACAGACTCAAACATCCAACTAAAGTCTTTCATTCTGCTGTTTATTCACTGCAGCTCATGATTTTTAACAATATTGTAAATTTAGAATCGTTTTTGTGGTTTAAATTTCCTCTTTGGTTTTTGTTTCAGTGGCATAAATGAGTTTCAGTTTTATCATTTATCGTCTATATTTACTTTAGCGATGCATCAAACTTTAAAATGTGTTATTATGACAAGTCTGTCCAATAGAAATGTGGCTGTAATCTGGCCCAGACCAAACTGACGGAGGTGCTTTCGAGTTTTAACGGGGTGCAGACCATAGACTGTTTATATAAATGGATGTAGCTAACCTGCTAGCCGTCGCGAAGTAACCGCGGTCATCGACTCTGTTCGTATTAACCCGCTCTACTTGATCCTGGCGTAACGACTGACAGGAGGAACAAAAGATTCAGAACTCAGGTGAGAGGTTCGTGCCAGTTGTGGAGAGCTGGGTCGGAGACGGAGGCGCGGCGCAGGTTCAGGGGGCGGGATCTGGTAGAGAACAAAGATATACAACTACGAGACTGAGCCAAGCAGATCAGAAGCACCGAGGATACAAGGACAATCCGGCGCTGACTGTCAGGTTCTCCGCCAATTTGTCCTCCCCGGGTGCAGCTTGATTTGTGATTAGTTGCAGGTGTGTGTGGGAGGAGCCAGAATCTCCGCAAAACAGCGCAAAAAAAGGCAGGACAGACTGGGATTTTGACGGATCCTGTTTTTTTTATTTCACTTTTGTGTCTGTAAATCAAGATCATTAATAACAGACAAATCAGGCGCCTTCTTTCCCTGAGATCTCTCCCACTAGCGTTAGCAACAGGTTTGATTGACAGCGTTGCTAAGCGTCCGCTCCCTGCTAAACCAGCGACGCGGGCAAGAAGGGGCGTTACCTTCAACAGCCTCGCTCCGGATTGGCTCTTCGGTTGCTAAGATACTCGCGGTCAAAGTTACAAATATGGAACTCGACTTCAGATTAGCCGCTATAACTGCTAGCCTCGATTAGCTTTATACAGTCTGTGGTTGCACCCTGTAGACCTGGACCTGCCTCAGTCACTTACTCTATACAGTGTCTTGCCAAACGACACAACAACAGTATGAATTGATTAAAGTGGATTTTGTACCACCAGCGTTTTGAACCAGAGAGGAACAGAATCCACAGCTCAGTTTGGTTTGACTTGTGGCTTTAAAGCTACAAGAAAAAGCTGTTTGTATTATTTTCTTTTTTTTGCAAAGTGCTAGAACTCATTAGATTCTTTATTCCTCCGTCTTTCGTGAAGGACGTGGAGCATTCATCAGAACGGCGCCGAATGAAACGCGCTACAGAACATTCCCTTAGACGTGATGAAAAACACAGAGCTATTCACCGTTGATTCTGTTTACCTTTAGAGGACGAGGCTAAACATTAAATCTAATATTACATAAACAAAACGCTGCTGTTATGTCAGAGTCATTACATCGCCGGTTACACAAGATGAATCTGAATCTGTGTGGCTTTAAAATGAATGCGGCGGCGCTGTTCTTAGATATTATGAAATCGTGGGTTCACAGAGCTGTTTAGATGAATGTGAACGCGATAAACTGCTCGTGAATAACTTAGAATTATGTAAAATACTGTGTTTTTGGGAAGAAGTGATGGCACAGTACAACAGTTTAACTTTGATACGCAGGAAAAGGCCTCATTCAAGATACTACAATGAAAATAGAAGAAACTAGAGTGTTATTTAGATATATACTGTATTTTCCGGAGTATAAGTCACACACCTGAGTATAAGTCGCACACCTGAGTATAAGTCGCACACCTGAGTATAAGTCGTACCTGAGTATAAGTCGCACCTGAGTATAAGTCATACATGAGTATAAGTCGTACCTGAGTACACATGTCGCACTGGAGTATAAGTCGTACATGAGTATAAGTCGTACATGAGTATAAGTCGTACATGAGTACAAGTCGCACACCTGAGTACAAGTCGCACACCTGAGTACAAGTCGCACACCTGAGTACAAGTCGCACACCTGAGTATAAGTCGCACCTGAGTGTAAGTCGCACCAGCCAAAAAATGCATAATAATGAAGGGGAAAAAATAATAATTCACATTTAAATTGCATCTGAATATAAGTCGCACCCCCGGCCAAACTATGAAAAAAAAAAGTGCATCTTATACTCCGGAAAATACGGTAAATACTATTACTTTCTTTCATAATACCATTACCGTTAAAAGGTTCATATTATGCTGTTTCTGAGCTGTTCTAATGTTGTTTCTTTGTCACAAACAAACCTGGAGTTGTGTTTTTTTGTTTCATTCACACAAGTTTAACACACAAACCTGCAGATTCAGGCTGAAAACACTCTGTTCCACCTTGTGATGTCATCATGTGGGGATAGAGGAAGTGCTGCACTGTGTTTTTAAACTCCACACACCTTCATTTGTAGAATAATTTGGACGATAATTTCAGCTCCTGGAACTGCCGATTTCTACTGAACAAAAGGTTATAAAAAGGAGGTGTTAACTTGAAAACTGCCACTTCATGACATCACAAGGTGGAACAGAGCGTTTTGAGCTTTGGAGATGTTACAGACACACAATTCCAGGTTTGTTTTTGAGAAGGAAACAGCACTATAACATGATTTAAAACTCACAAAAGTCAATTTTACATAATAGTAGGTCTAATTCTGTTCTGTATTCAAGCTTATTTTGATTATTTAGTATTTTAGTTTTAGTTCTTTTTGTTTTTTTACACATCTGTTACGAATAATTATAAGTTTGAATCATTCTGTGCATAAGTTCAAACCAAAAATGTCCCTAAAGCCCCTGTGCTGCACCTTTAAAAGCCCTAACTCTTACATTACAGGGTTCACTGATTGCCTGCTGCCTGAGACGTTTCCTCTTCATCTTGTTCTTAAGTTCCTCCTCTTCCTCCTCTTCCTCCTCTCTCTGCCTGCTGCCTGGAACGCCTCATCGCACTAAACTTTCAAACTAACAGCTCATCCACGATTTCTTTCTTTTAGTCTGATTTTAATCAAAGGTTTTACCAGCTCTGAGGACACCTACAGCTGTGTTGTGAAGTCGCGGCAGTGGACCCAGATTCTCTGCACCTACTTTAGCAAAAAAAGGCAGAATTTGCTCATCCGAAACTGCAAAGAGAGAGAGGAGAATGGGCGCTGATTGGGGAAAAAAAGACCAAATTATGCTAATCTCATGCCGGTTCTGCCTTGCTTTGAAGCGTAGATGGAGAGGGTCTTTGTCCACAGCCAGTCAGCTCTAGGAGAAGCCAGAGAGAGAGTTAAGGGAGGACGCCTTGGGTACGGCTGCTCCTGCTTTTTCCTTTGGATGGCACGTTCTGTTTAAAGCCCCAGTCAGTAACTTTACACAAGAGGAAACTGGACCACTGTCTTACTACTTAAACGGAACGAAAACGTGAACAAACATGAATGATTGGTCTGCTTTGGGACGTAATGTCGAGTGGGAAAAAGACGTTAGTCCAATTTACAACGTCGTGCTGTAAATTGACTTGTAAACTTACTAACTGATAGTGAACTTATCAAATGTTTTATTGCTGTTACGGACGCCATTTTGAGGACTTGTGGACAAAACATGGAACTGCAATTATCTGGGATCATTCATGACTAAAGCAGCAGTCCCAAAACACTTAAAACTCATGGATTAATATGTTTGAAATGTGTTTTTGTTGGATTGTTTGGTGCCGTCAAAAGGAGTTGCGTCTTTGTAGACAGCCCGTCCCACCCAAGGCGTCCGCCCGGTCTAGTTCCTGTCTCACTCTGAGGCCCCTGCTTGGTAAAACCTATGGGTTTACTGATACTGCAATAGTCCAGTACTAACTCATGTGCATCCCCAGTCTCCTGCCTCATTCCAATAGCCGCACGCAGGAGTTTGATACTATCACAAAGTCGATGTTGTCATGATCACCACCATGAGACCAGCCAATCTCTCTATATCTGTTTCCTAATTATGATTTTATATTATTTTGAAGAAACCCCGTAAACCTGGCAGTCTTAAAACTGAACGAGCAGGGCCTCTTGGACAAATTGAAAAACAAGTGGTGGTACGACAAGGGAGAGTGCGGCAGCGGGGGCGGGGACTCCAAGGTCAGAGCCAGTTTGATAAACCTGCGGGACCCCCTACCACCACCCCCACACGCCCCTCTGTTTGTGTGTGTGTGTGCGTGTGTTTAAGCGTGTGTTTAAGCGTGTGTGTGTGCGTGTGTTTGTGTGTGGGAGGGGGCTGAGGTGAGGGGGGTAACCGGCCCACGGCGAGCTGCAACGCAAGGGAACTGTCTCAGCAGGGGTGTACAACCAAATTCTAGCGCTCTGGGTGTAAAATCGAGTTTTTGGGCCCACGCTACATGTTGTTCGATGAAAAACACAATTGCCCTTTGCGTTGGGACGTGGGTAAACGGTGCCCTTTACCCCCACAGTCCGGCGACCTTCCGTTTTGGGACGGCTTCGGGGACTGTCCAAGGAAACATGTACAAAACGACCTAAAAATCAGCTAAAGTACATGTTTTGGGACTAAAAATGAACCTCTTTGGGATTGTTATTGCGGAAAACGAGCGTTCCCTGTTGCGCAAGCTCGAGCTGTGTGCCGGTTAGCCGCTGTGATATCTAATACACATCTAACACAGTGAGAAGGAGCTAGATGGAGTATTAACAAATATCACTGTTGCTAATGTTTAACCTGTTTGTGTGTGACGTGTGGTGTGCCTCTTCTCTCACTAAACCACCTCTGTACCCTGCATATGCTGCATTTTACTTTCTACTTGAATAACATAAAATAACATTGCGTATGTTATTTATGTTATTTTCTTATGTCGAAGAATCCCAGTAAACCTAGCCGTCTTGAAACTCAATGAACAGGCCGTCTTAGACAAACTGAAAAACAAATGGTGGTACGATAAAGGGGAGTGTGGAGACACGGACTCGGGACGCAAGGTTAGTCCCCCTCATGAGCCACTCAGCATCAGACCTGAGACCGGACCAAACACCGGACCTGACCAGAACTGAGACTGGACCAAAGACTGGACCAAAGACCAGATTAGAGACCAGACCTGAGACCGGACCAGATCTGACCTGAGACCAGACCAGACCCGAGACTAGATCAGACCGGACCGGACCTGACCAGACCTGAGACCAGACCAAAAAACGGTCTAGAGACCAGAGAAGACCTGAGACCGTACCTGACCTGAGACCGGACTAGAGCCCAGATCTGCGAGCGGACCAGACCTGACCAGAGACCAGACAAGACCTGAGACAGGACCTGAGACAGGATCTGAGACCAGACTAAAGACCAGACCAGACCTGAGACCAGACCTGAAGTCAGACCTGACCAGACCAAAGACAGGACAACAGACCAGAGTAGAGAACAGACCTGAGACTGGACCAGACCTGAGACCAGACCAAAGACCGGACTATAGACCAGACCTGAGACCAGAGATCAGACCAGACCTGAGACCAGACCTGAGACAGGACTAGAGACCAGAGCAGAGATCAGACCTGAGACCAGACCAGAAACCAGACCAGACACCAGACCAGACCTGAGTCTAGACCTGAGACCAGACCCGAGACCAGACCTGACCAGACCAGACCTGACACCGCACCTGACCTGAGACCAGACCTGAGACAGGACCAGAGACCAGAGCAGAGATCAGACCTGAGACCAGACCAGACCTGACACCGCACCTGACCTGAGACCAGACCTGAGACAGGACCAGAGACCAGAGCAGAGATCAGACCTGAGACCAGACCAGAAACCAGACCAGATCTTAGACCAGACCTTAGACCTGACCTCAGACAAGACGTTAGACCTGACCTTAGACCTGACCTTAGACCAGACCTGACACTAGACCAGACGTTAGCTAACGAGTGACAGCCCCATTTCATCTGTACTCGTGTGTATCGTACATTCTCCAGTGAGGTGTAAAGTCACTGTTCAGTTCTTAGTAAAGTTCAGTCAAGGCCTCATGTGTCCGGACTTCATCCCTGAGGAGTTCCAGTGATTAGACATAATCTCCAGTCATCGTGCTGCAGATAAACTTAACTATGACATAATCAACTTTCTCCAAGCTGCTTTTCAAAGTCATACCAGGCCAGAGCTGTCCAAGGCTCCAGTACAGTTTAAAATATTTGAAGTAATCTTATTCTCACCTTAAAGGGGGAGTTTGTAAGTCCATAAACCATCACTGGACACGTTCTGCTATAAATCCAAACACAGATATCGACAGCCTTGTTGGTAAATCACTGCTGAAAGACTTTGGTTCGTGGTTCATACATATTGCTGTCAGTAGGGGGAGCTCTAAAGCAAATATCTCCATTAGGAAACCAAAGAATTGCTTTTAAAGTGTTTTTTTCTTAACATAGACATTATATTAAGCTTTAAAACATGATATTAATGTGCCAAGAATGAATTTAAAGAGCTCATATCACCCTGTTTTCTGATGTTCTAATGTTGTTTCCTCGTCAAAAACAGACCTGGAGTTGTGTTTTGTTTCATTCACACATGCTCTCAAACTGAAAACACTCTGTTCCACCTTGTGATGTCATCGTGTGGCGATACAGGAAGTGCTCCGCTGTGTTTTTAAACTCCACACACCTTCATTTCTAGAGTCATTTGGATGATGATTTCAGCTCTGGAATCGCAAATCTCTACAGAACTAAAAGTGGAACGTAGCTGCTAGCTTGAAAACTACCACTTTATGACATCATAAGGTGGAACAGAGCATTTTGAGGTTTGGAGATGTAGACAGGCTAAAAATAATGAAACAAAACACAACTCCAGGTCCTTTTTTTTGAGGAGGAAACAGCATTAAAACATGGCTAAACCCTCACGAGAGTCCATTTTGTGCAATATCGGACCTTTAAAACCCAGATTAGCTTAAATAAACCGCGTTGTATCGACTTTCTAACTATTCAACAGTGCGTTAGACAGTTACTCGTCTAATTTGCTGGAGGTTTATTAAATCCTTCTGCAGCTTAACACCAGGAGCCCGTCCCCTGTCACATTATAATACTGATGTTATATACCGGTGTTACTCTGTGTACTACGGGGCGCTAACATTACCACAGGGAGCGCTCCAGTATATTGCAATTTATTTTTCCGGTAAAAGCAAAGCCCACGAGGGAGCCATGTTTGAATCGGAATTTATAAAGGTGTAAAGTGCATTTAATATACACGACTAGTATGAGGTGCGGACAAAGTCTATACAACGTTACTTCATCTTGTCATAATCAAGATTTTAAATGTCCCGTACTACACAAAATGGACTCTTGTGAAGTATACACCGTGTTATGAAGCTGTTACTTCCTCAAAAACACACCTGGAGTTGTGTTTTGTTTCACTCACACATGTTTGAGTAACACTTTATTATTAGTCTGTAACATCTCCAAACCTCAAAACGCTCCGTTCCACCTTGTGATGTCATCAAGTGATTGTTTTGACGTTAGCAGCTGCGGGGGTTTTTTTTACCTTTAGTTCAGTAACGATTTACAATTCCACAGCTGAAATTATCCAAATAATTCTAGAAGTGAAGGTGTGTGGAGTTTAAAAATGCAGCGGAGCACTTCCTGTATTACCACACAATGACATCACAAGGTGGAACAGAGCGTTTTTGAGCATGTTGGAGAGGAAGAACTCAGCCTAAATCTGCAGGGTTTGTGCGTTAAACGTGTGAATGAAACAGAACATTCACACATGTTTGAGTCACTCTTTATTATTAGTCTGTAACATCTCCAAAGCTCAAAACGCTCCGTTCCACCTTGTGATGTCATCAAGTGGTTGTTTTCTATGAAGGTACAATTGTTCCAAAAAGTTTGATTGTATACATTTTGATTTGTACACTGAGATTATTTTATTATTATTATTTTTACGCTTACAAGTTTTGTTTTAAACTCACAACTTTTTTACAAATTTTTCATATCCCAATCTGAAAATTACGCCCTCACGAGTTTTGAGACATTCTTTGCGCCGAGTTTGTCTTAAAAAGATTTGTGAACACAGCGGCTGAAGACGGCTGGGGGCGGGGCAGGGGGCGGGGCTAGAGGGTCCGAGATCACTGTGGCGACGGCTAAACTACAGTAAAGGAGCAGCTAACCCGAATTCAGACAGTACGTCACCTTTATGTGATGTTATGATGAGCATTATTCACCTTTTAATACGTTTATACCGAGGTAAATTGTGTAAATAAAGCCAGCGTGGTGACAAAAGTGTTAACAAGTTTTTCGACATGTTAGCATTAGCTAGCGCCTTATGCTAGCAGACTTTTCCTCGGCTTGTCGAATGCCTCAAAACTCATGAGAGCGTAATTTTCAGATTTGTACGTGTAAAATTATAAAATTGCAAGTGTAAAATGATATTTGTAAGTGTAAAAAAAACAAAAAAATTAAAAAATTGCCAGTGCACAAATCAACATTTACGTTTGGAACAATTGTACCTTCATAGTTTTTAAGCTAACAGCTCCTTTTAGCTAAAGTTCAGTAGAGATTGGCAACTCCAGAGCTGAAATTACTGAAATAATTCTGATGAAGAATATGGACTTCCTGTATTACCACATGATGACATCACAAGGTGGAACAGAGTGTTTTCAGTTTGAGATGAAAACTAAATCTGCAGGAACGAAACAAAACACAACTCCAGGTCTGTTTGTGACGAGGAAACAACATTAAAACAGATCAGAGAAGAGCGTAACATGGGCTCTTTAAAGTGTTAGCATTTCCAGCGCTGAATTCTTTCTTACAGCCTCTTACGTAACCGAGCGCACTGTTTTAGGTAATTGGATCATTTTAGCTAAACACTGGATTAGCTGTGTAAATACGCCCTGGGAGCCGAGGAAATAAAGTTCTAATGTAAATAGACAAAGTGAAAGTGTAAGAGTCAGCAGAGGCCGACAGGAAGAAACCGACCGAATCCAAATGTTTGAAGCAGCATCAGGCAAAACATAAAAATCCTTCCATTAGACATAAATTATGAGATGTTTTACTGTGCAGTTATGGCGCAGACTATAGACGTTTGGGGAAATAGTGAAATAAATTGTTAATTAATTGGCAGAGTCATAAACATTTCCAGCAGGACTTAAAAAAAAAAAACCTTAATGTGTCGATAAACTAGGTTAAAGGTCATATATTACACAAAATGGACTCGCCATGTTCTAATGCTAATAAAAACAGACCTGGAGTTGTGTTTTGTTTCATTCACGCATGTTTCAGTAACTGTTTAGTATTAGTCTGCACATCTCCAAAGCTCAAAATGCTCCGTTGCACCTTGTGATGTCATCAAGTGGTAGTTTTTTTCAAGTAAACAGCTGCTTTTTTACTTTTAGTTCAGTAAAAATTGGCCTGGTCTGAAACGATCCAAATGATTCTAGAAATGAAGGTGTGCGGAGTTTAAAAACACAACGTAGCACTTCCTGTATCGCCACACGATGACATCACAAGGTGGAACAGAGCGTTTTCCGTTTGAGAGAAGAACTCAGAGCAAGATCTGTGCGAATGAAACACAAAAACACAACTCCAGGCCTGTGTGTGACAAGGAAACGACATTAGAAGAAATTAAAAAATAGCATAAAATGGGCACTTTAAATTTAATGTCATAATCTGTGTATTATTATTATTATTGTTCTTATTATTATTAAATGATGTGGACTGAATTCTTGTTGTAAAAGTTGTGGATTGTAAGTTGTTCTGTGGTCTATCTCACAAAGCAGTGAAATGAGCTTTTAAAACTTAAAAAACAACAAAAAAACAAAACAAAACACGTACATACTGTAGTACAATAATAGGAAAACAGTTATTTATTTAAAAGAAGGTCACACGTCTGTCAGAGTAATCTCATCTCTCATAGTCGTGTCCGTTTAACTTTCAAAACGCTGGAAACACATTGAGTCTTGATAAACAAATAAAAACTAATATAAAATGAAAGAAATAGAAACAGAAAACATCTCAGCTCAAACACACGACCTGGTAAATCCAACGTCCGACACTATTTTTAATGAGAACACAGAGCCGTGGCGTTTTCTTTACGTCGAGCTGAAGAAGCAGGGGCGGCGCGAGGCTTTAGGGGGCCCTAGTCTCCCCTGAAATGCCCCTATAGCCCCCCCCCCAATGATTTTTTTGCCTCATTTTCATAGCACATCCAAACTCGACTAAAAATGACCAAATGACAACGGCAAAGATTTCAAAATGAGACTAGAATTTAAAAAAAAAATACAGTTGTCCCTCACTTTCGCTAATTTTTTTGTGGTTTTACATGTTTGTTTGGTTTTTTCCAGAGTATGAACGTGCTTTGTGTTCTGCGTCCTGATTGGCTGTTGGACTGTAGACCATTGTGTTCTGCGTCCTGATTGGCTGTTGGACTGTAGACCATTGTATTTGCTTAATTTTATGCATTTATCTATTGTGTATTTATGTAATATTTAAATATACAGCCTAGAATTAAATATTATATAAGTTGGAGGCTTTGCTTAAGAAAATATCCATCAGATTTTAGCATTTTTCTCCTGTTATATATCAAGATAAGATTATATTCAACAAATTACTGGCTCTGCTTTGTGACATAGATCTTTCCTGTTTTATGGGTGTGTATGTTCTTTGTGTGTTGTTAGTGTGTGTGTTATGTGTGTCCTGTGACCGTCGTGTCTATGTGTACTAGTATTTTCTGTGTATTTTTACGTAACTGTTCTGTAAACGTGTGTCTTTGACAGTGGTTCTCAAACTGTGGTTCAAAACGCTTCCATCAGTGAATCTCTGGACTCAGAAATATCTTGTAAAATTAAGAGATTCATTTATAAACCCGGGATTTAAATGTCTTTTTATAGATTAGTTCTGAATTATTTGTTTAATTCCGGTTTTACTAAAGTACCTTTTGAGCACATGGATAACTGTTTTTTTCAGACAGTAACACACTCATCTCAAAACGTATCTTAGCGATTTCTTTTTTCTGAAGTCGTTTACTCCAGTTTTAACCATAAACTGTATAAAGAAGTGGATTAAGTGAGTGCGACGTCACCCACGGCATGCAGCTTCAGTCAAATGAAGCTCATCGAGGCTAGAGCGGTTATAGCGGCTAATTTGGAGACGAGTTCCATATTTGTAACTCCGACCGAGCGTATCATAGCAACCAAAGAGCCAATCAGGTAACGCCTCTTCTCAGCCGACACCACTGGTTTAGCAGAGAGCAGGCGCATAGCAACGCTGTCAATCAAACCTGTTGCTAATGCTAACAAGAGCGACCTCGAGGAAAGAAGGCGCCGGATTTGTCTGTTATTAATGTTCATATCTTGATTTACAGACACAAAAGTGAAATAAAAACCCCAGGATCATGTAGAGTGTGTAATTGTAATAGTAATAGTATTTTAATATCAATAAAAGTAATAATACAAAATTAAAAAAATATATATTATACAAAAAAATATATACAACAATAAATAAAAATAAAAATATATATATTATACAAACATAAATAAAAATGAAAAATATATATTATACAAAAAATAAATAAAAATATATAAACGCTAGCTGAAGTGACCTCAAGGAAAGACGACGCCTGATTTGTCTTTTATTAATGTTCATATCTTGATTTACAGACACAATAGTGAAATAAAAACCCCAGGATCATGTAGAGGGTTAATACGAACATTTAAGACCAAAATGAGTCTGAAGCAGCAGAGACAGAGAGAGGGGAGACACGATTTTCAGATGTAAAGTGAGAATACGGAACATGTTGGTTAGCGACTTAGCACAATCCTGCTCTTTTAGCTAAAACGTTTGAGAACCACTGAGCCTGTCTCTCGTCTCTTTCATATCTCTGTCTGTAAACTTGTCTGTATGTGTTTATGAACTGCTCTCCCCCCGTCTCTCCCCCTCGTCTCTCACTCTCCAGGACAAGACGAGCGCTCTGAGCCTCAGTAACGTGGCGGGCGTGTTCTACATCCTGATTGGCGGATTGGGCTTGGCCATGCTGGTGGCTCTGGTGGAGTTCTGCTACAAGTCTCGGACCGAGTCTCGTCGAATGAAGGTGTCGACCGCGAGAGCTGCTGCCGCCACAGCTGCTCAGGCCTTTCACTGCTCAGCCTTAGACAGTGGTGCTAGCGCCCCCTACACAGAGCTGCAGAGCTACGGCCTGTACGCCAACAACACTGTTAAGATATAAGGGCAGAGCTAACAGCTATGGGGTAGGAAACGATGTGTTCAAGCCTTCATGATGATGATGATGATGATGATGATGATGATGCTACTGCTGCTCACCCGTCCATCTAACCGTCCAGAGCCAAAATGGCGTCCACCGCAAGCCGCTCTCCTGTGCTCTGTCACCGCTCGTCCTCGTCACTGACCTCGTCGTCTTGTCCATCACTTGATTTAAAATTGCCCTTACGCCATTCGGTTTCACGCAGTTCTTTGGATGTAACGGTAGCGGTGCTTAAACCACCTCTGAGAAAACGATTAAGTCTGAAGTGTGCGAGGGCCCGTCTTTGTGAGCTCCTTATCATTAAACGTAGAGATCGATCTTCGGATACTCACAGCCAAATTTAGCTCTTTGCAGTAATTCTCAGATTCAGGAGGAAGGACAGAGCTGGGATATTACAAAACCTTTCTACAGCGATAATACGGCGACAGTTCCAATGCTTTTCTGTTTTCCGACAACACGCCAAAGCAGGTGTAAGGGCAATTTGAATCACAGTGGTACATATCTCTCTCCTGGTCTCCTCGCTCTCTTCTTTTCGCTGTCTTTGCAAAGCAGGGCCATCGTGGTGACCATCTTTATGTGTCTGCCATAAGACTGGGCCTGGCTCATGTGTCATCGCTGCTTTAACACGGTCTAACTCCAACTATTGCATTTTCAGAAGAACAAAAGCAGTGATGGAACAGTTGGGATGACGTGTCCAATGTAAATCAAACTTTGTGCAAAAACTATAACTATACTAACTATGAGTCATTTGCAATAGATCATGAATGAGAAGCAGAAGTGCACGTTCATGAATGGGAAAAAATGGAGTATGTCGTGGCGTTTGTCTAAAGTACCACACCTAAGGCCCAAAGCTTCTTCAGTGACACCTCATTGGTCCGTGATTGATGTTCATATCTTGATTTATGGACAAAATTGTGAAATAAAAATCCCAGGATCATGTAGAGTCTTGACAGCAGCAGTTACAGACAGTGGACACAAAAAACAAAAAAATAAACTCAAAATAACAAAAAAAAAAAAAAGAAAAATTAACTCAAAATAGCTTTAAAAAAACAAAAAACCCTGAATATAACAAAAAAAAAGTTAAAAAAAAAATCTAAAGAAAAAAAAATCTAAATAACTAAATAAAAAATGGAAAAAATAAACTCAAAATAACTTAAAAATCCCATGATCATGTAGAGCGGGTTAATACGAATAAATAAATAAATAACTTAAAAAAATAAAATAAAAAACTCAATATAGCAAAAAAAAAAAATTGTAAAAAAAAAAGAAAAAAAAGAAATCAAAATAACTAAAGAAAAAATGGAAAAAATAAACTTAAAATAACTCAAAACCCCCAGGATCATGTAGAGGGTTAATACGAACATTTAAGACCAAAATGATGAGTTTTTGTCTATACAGTTTGGTCACAGATAACTTTAAACAAGGAATAGTGAATACATTGAATTGTAAAATAAAAAAATAAAAAAACAACATGAGAAAGCTACAATTTGTTCCAGATTGCAAAATCCAAAACAGATTACAGAATTAGAATAAACAAAGCAAATAAGCTGCAGAATTTCAGTCCAATATGGCCGACTTCCTGTTCGTCACAGGGCAGTGCTCCAACTCAACTTTAGGCCCGTCTCATGGAGCTTTGTCACTGTTTCATGAGTCGACTCCAAAATGTGCCTGTTCCCACTGCCAATGGGTCCATAAACTGTGTAAATAAACAGACATAGCTAACCTGCTAGCCACCACGCTCACTTTCTATGTAAAAACTGTCAGACTCATCATTTTGGTCTTAAATGTTCGTATTAACCCTCTACATGATCCTGGGGTTTTTATTTCACTATTGTGTCTGTAAATCAAGATATGAACATTAATAACAGACAAATCAGGTCCTTCTTTCCCCTACGTCGCTCCTACTAATGTTAGCAACAGGTTTGATTGACAGTGTTGCTAAAAAATGCTATTATTTTGGGGGGAATTATAATAATAACAATAATATCACCATAATCAGGATCAGGAACAACGCTTCTTGCCAGTTACTTTTGTAGATTTTACTGTTTTTGTTGCCGTGAATCACTATTTTAGATGAAATTTTAATAATAATTTTAATAATAATGGCTTACACTATTGTAGCCACAGCTGAAATGAAATAAACAACCTATTAAAATTCAAAAATAATTTAAATAATCTCCTTGTCCACTGCCTGATCTTTAAATATTTATTCATTTTAGCGAGACTCGGACAAACCTCAGAGATAAAACTGGACAGGAAGTAGTGACGCTAACAGTGAGGTAGAGGGCGCTGTTGTGCACGAAACCTATTGAACAGGTATCGATAATCTGCTATTTTGTGTTAGGAATGCCGTTTTAGCTTCAATTTTCACCTCCACATTGAAATTAGGATCAAGTTTCAAGTTTGTTTATATTAAAATCCAGTTTTAAACGTCGGTACTTCGAGCGCTGACACGGAACTCTTGGGTTATGGTGAGGTGCGGTTTGTTGTGAATGAGATAGTCTAGTATTTAAAGTGATTTGCAAACCATTTCGACGTGTTTTCATTCACATTTGGCACATCATCCCAACAGTTTTTTTTTTCTGAAATTGTCTGTCACTTATAAATGTACCGCACGATAGAACCTTCTTCACCTCCTTCAACGCCTGATCTGGTTATAACTCGATTTTTCTCCTTCCACTCAACCCCTCCACTCCATACAAACAAACAAAAACGCAAGAACATGGAAAAATATTGTTCCGATTTTAATCAGCAGGCGAAGATCCCACCTGATATCCCTGCACGCCGTTTGGCTCGTGAGGAAAAACACTCGTCCAATTACGGGCGGGTGTGATCGTCTGCTCCCGACGCAAGCACTCACCAGTTGCTTCACATCACACTTTGCTTCGCCCAATTGAATCAGTCCAAATTGGCAGGGCAACACAGAAAAAACCCACACAAACGCACGCACAAACACAAACACACGCACACACGCATCGTCCGAGCGCTGTCTCCAGCTCAGAGCCTGTTAGGATTTAAACTGGGGAGTGAAAACAACTTCTGCTCTGCACCATTTACAAACTAGGACAATGCTGAGAATTGCTCACTGAAACAATTTAACCGCCTCAAATGTCCAGTTATATTTTCACGCCGTAATATCCAATTTGGCCACCAGCTCGACCGCTGTTGCATCGCTGGTAATGGCCCATAGAGAATGAAATTGACAGTTGAACCAGTCTATTTCAGTTTTAACATGCATTTATTCACATTATCTGTTACAGTTCTACAGCAAACTAGCATTTCTGGTACCGCTTTACGATGGAGTTCAACAGTGACGCCCGCTCTCTTTCCAGAAGTACATTTTACGTTCATTTCTCCCATAGATTTTTCAAAAAAGAATCAGATATTGAGAGTTCAAAGCGCAGACTGTGTGAAAAAGTGGACTAATTGAGTGTGACGCCCAGAGTTAAGCTCCAAATGACGCTCATCGAGGCTAGCAGTTACAGCGGCTAATTTGGAGTTTTATACTTGGAAATCCGACCGCAAGTATCATAGCAACCAAAGAGCCAATCAGGAGAGAAGCTGTGGAAAAGTAACACACATTTCTGTCCGCACCGCTGGTTTAGCAGGGAGCCGACGCTTAGCAACGCTGTCAGTCAAACCTGTCGCTAACGTTATTTATTTGACGCATTATCGAACCTTTAACTGCTTGTCTCCAGATCTTGTTGCTTTGCTTAGAATGTTCCACAGTATCCAAGTATTTCTTTAGCAGTAAATCGTGCAAATTAATAAATAAAAGACAAGTTTAATGTCATACTGTGGAACCCTGACATTAGTATTTTAATTAGAATAAATCGTAAATCACTCATATGGACAGTAGCGACGCTGTCAATCAAACCTGTTGCTAACGCTAGCGGGAGCAACCTCATTTCCTATTGGGAAAGCGGCGGTGAGCGCATTAGCTACTTCCATTTATATATACAGTCTATGTTCAACGGCATCGCGGAGGCTAGCCAGCTTCGTGCTAATAAATATTCATAATGTGGTCGTTTTAAGCTTAATAAGTACGGCAAAAGATGAAGTTTAAATGTGTCAACTGGACAAATCGTTGCACGAGTGAAGACGTTTAGCTGCTCGTCCAAGCCGCTTCTTCAGTTCTGGTCAGATTCCTGCTGGACACTGCCTTATATCTGTCTGAAGGAGGCGCTAACGACACTGAAACTGTAAACAGCTGTTGTCTCCTGTTTCAGCCTTAACGGCCCTATTCAACCTTTAATGGCCCTCCTACTGTTCTCTTTCGTTTCGATTTGTCCAGTTGACACATTTAAACTTCATCTTTTGCTCTGGATCAGACCCGGACGACTGAGGGACACGCAGACGTCTAAAAAGTCCATTTAAAAACGCAAGATTCGGCGAAATGTTTCAACAACTTTGCAGTTTATGAAGTTTCAGAAACAGATTTGAAATAAAATGACAAGTTTCGTGGTCATTAGTTCCACGTATCTGATCGGCTCTGAGCTTTTAAACTTTTAATATACCTTTTTTTCTATAAAGTCTGTGGGAAAACTGAATGAGAAATGTACTTCTGGAACCGAGGGGCAGGTGGTCACTGTCGAGCTCCATAACGACGTCTTCGTTCGTTAGCCTTAAAAACAAAAACGTACTTCATAATGAGCAAGTAGTTTATTAAGACTTGTTCAGGCTTAGAAACTGTTTAAGTAATGCTCTTAAAAAGGAGTTACTAGGCCTAAAAGTACAGATACTGGAGCAAAAAATACTCAAGTAAAAGTAAAAGTATCACATGAAAAAAGCTACTTAAGTAAAAGGTTTTTTTTACCTGTTTAAAATGTACTTAAAGAGTAAAAATTAAAAGTATTTCGCACAGATTTTGAGGCTAATGAAGCTTCAAATGTGGTGATTTTGATAAAGATTTGAGTTCAACAGAAATAACTGAATCAATCGTGTTTAGTTTTTTAGTTTTTTTCAGTTTTTATTCGTGTATTTTTGTTTTTCTCAAATTCTGAACGTGTTAAAAATAAACCCATCAGCAGGTCTCAGACGATGATAAAAAATACTTTAACTTTTCAGTCCTGTCCAAGTAGAAAGTACAGATACTGCTCTCAGATGTACTCAAGTAAAAGTAAAAAGTATCCACTGTGAAAAGTACTTGTAACACAGTACTTTACTACTTTCACATCATCACATTCCATCATTGCTGAGCCTGAATCATTCTTAACTATTTGTCAATTATGAATTACGTCTTTGTTCATGTTTGTTTGGCTAATTAAAGTGTATTTTTTTATAAAGTGGTACCAAAATACTCTAAAAATATTCTGAAAAACAATAAAATCAAAAAACCTTGGCGTACAGCACCACAAAACTAGATCTTTTTTCCAGTTTTCGCTCTGACGCTTTCTATATCTGATCAAACTTCCCCAAACATGATCAGAAATACGAAAGCCACTGTCCAAAGTGTCGCGCCATCGTAACCGTTTCTTCCATTGTCCTTTCCACAGCAATCCATAAACGACGCCATGCGCTGCTCCACACTGACCAGGATGAGCGGGAATGGGAACGGGGGCGAGAACGGCCGGATCCTCACCCACGACTTCCCCAAAACCGTCCAGACCCTCCCCTGTATGAGCCACACTGCCAGCATGGGACTGGGGGCGTCCGGGATCTGACCTGGACGTGTTGGGCTGGTGGCGAAGGATTACACAGGGTTGGAATCTACGAGGAGACTTTGAACAACCTCAAAAATCAAACACGGACGCCCCGATTCTGCCCCGTTCTCGCCCTCGACTTGTACAAGACTCTACTGCCAAAACGCGTTCTTAAACCCGCTCCTTATGATGAACTATACAACGAAAAACTTGCACCATTTTTCTAAGTGTTTGGAAAAGGGAATCTTAAAAAAAAAAAAAAAGCAAGGTTGAGAGTGTCGCAATAACGAATTCGAGGTTTTTGAATTTTTTTACGGTGTTCATGAGTGTGACAAAAACTCGTTCTTTTGGTGTGGCGCCGGCGACGGGGCCATTTCAATGGATCTGTTGATGTTAGTCGTGTGTGTGCAATACGTCCACCTCCACTGCTGACTCTTGACTACCTAGACGCTGTCCAAAATGGCGGATGGATCTTTGCACATGTGCTAAGGCAGAGGAGGAGGACTTACACTTCTGACTGAGTATCGTTTCTGGACTCTCTCAAACCACCCCACCATCGCACAAGGATGTTTTGTGTAGCATAACGTTTAACTCCATTGGTTTGCATCATAGACTGTATATGTAAATGGACATAGCTAACCCGCTAGCGAGTTCTATCGGCTCCAGGTCACTTTTTATTGAAAAACGTCACCCCCTCTGCGTAACCGCTGCTGTCAGACTCGTCATTTTGGTCTTAAATGTTCATATTAACCCTCTCTACATGATCCTGGGGTTTTTATTTCACGTTTGTGTCTGTAAATCAAGATATGAACATTAAAAACGGACAAATCAGGCGCCTTCTTTCCCCAAAGTTGCTCCCGCTAGCGTGAGCAACAGGTTTGATTGACAGCATTGCTAAGCACCCGCTCCCTGCTAAACCAGTGGTGCGGGCGGGAAGGGGCGTTACCTTCAACAGCCTCGCTCTGGATTGGCTCTTTTGTTGCTAAGATACAGTTGTCCCTCGTTATATCGCGGTTTATCTTTAGCTGCGTTGCTGTTTCGTGGATTTTTTTAGCGCAATTTTGCATGTTTCTTTAACAGTGTATGAACGTGCATTGTGTTGTGCATCCTGATTGGCTGTTGGACTGTAGACCATTGTGTCGTGCGTCCTGATTGGCTGTTGGACTGTAGACCACTGTGTCGTGCGTCCTGATTGGCTGTTGGACTGTAGACCATTGTGTCGTGCGTCCTGATTGGCTGTTGGACTGTAGACCATTGTGTCGTGCGTCCTGATTGGCTGTTGGACTGTAGACCATTGTGTCGTGCGTCCTGATTGGCTGTTGGACTGTAGACCATTGTCCATCAGTCTCCTCCGTGTCGTGTCTCCTGTCCAGTACAGAATGTGTTCAGACAAATTTACATAAACGTTGGATCTCAGTGTGACTCTGAAGTGCTGTACGTTTGCAATTTGTTTTCTCCCCGACAAAACCCACAATGTCGATGAAACGTTCTGCACCGACAAAGACGCAGACGAAGGTTTGACTGAGAGGTTTAAACGAGAGAGAAATGTGAGAAAATGTTAACGCCTGTGTGAGAAAAGTGTATAAAGTGTGTGGTGAGGGGTTTTACAGACAAAAACAGAGAGAATAATTGTAAAAAATAAAGATGATACTTCACGGATTATTTTTAGAACGTGACCCCCGCGATAAACGAGGGACCACTGTTACTCGACTCCAAATTGGCCGCTGTAACTGCTCTAGCCTCGTCGAGCTTCGTTTGCCTGGAGCCGAACGCCGTGGGTGACGTCGCACTCGCTCAGTCCACTTCTTTATACAGTCTGTGGTTTACATGAGTCACTTTTGCGCAAATATTCAAAGGCAGTGGTGTGTGTGATACATGGATTGCTGCTACCACCTCATTCTACACGTCAGGCCTTGTCCCTGTGCCATATCGTCGTATCTTGCACATAAATATACATTGTTGCTACAGATTATAGAGATTATTTGTGATTTGAGGACGGGAAGAGGAGGGAACTAGCTCGTATTTGTACAGAACTGACCTTACACTGTATTCTACTGTTGTGACATCCATAACGTTCATCAAAAAGAGGTTTTCTACGTGCGCACGATCTATAAACGCAACACTGAAAAAGGAGGTATCGCTCGAATGCAAAACGCAACTCTGGAAATAGTTTGGACGATTTGTAAAATGTGATAAAATGTGAATAAAATAAATTTCCTATCGAAATAAAACATGATATTTTTCAAATTTCGACATTAGCGGCTTTTTTTTGTTGATGCACGAAGACGTCATTCGCACAAACGCATAAGTGCCATTTAAAAACGACTTCGGAGCTTTGTTGTTGTAGTTTCAAAAGACGAATTTGTTTTTAACGCCAAATTTGTTTTTAACGCTATCGAAACTTAAATATATCCCTGCGTTTTGACACTTGAAGCAAAAAAATGTCTGATTAAACCATAAAAATAAAACAAAAATCGTTTTTACTGATCGACTTGGAGTCAGGATTCCACAGCGAATATCGAAATTGTTAATATTCCAGATAGAAGCATTTTAGAAAAGAATAGCAGTGTTAGTTCCGGATGTTCTTAAACTTCTACAGCTCAAAAATCACTGTGTTTTTCTGTCATCGAGTTGCGTTTCCGGCACATCGACGGCTCCACACACAGAATAAGCCATATGAATCATCTCCGACTGCACTTAATCCTATTTCTGTTTGTTCTGAATGAGTTTAATAATGCAAACAAAACCTCCTTCTGTTTTATTCACATTTTAAACAGCATCCCGGTTTTATCAGTCTTGAGTGAGCCTCTCCGGTCTCGTAATTGGATGAACAGGGAGCGCTCTTTCCGTGCAGGGTGCCATATTGTGCAGTGGGCGACCTATAACGGAGATCTTGGCCTTCTTTCTTTCATTCTCTCTCTGTTCTACTCGAGAAAACATGGAGGCAGTGTAATATTTGAGGAGCCTAAGGTCAGTCGTACGGGGCTCCGCTTTCAGAACATATCAAACAAACTGCGTCAGACCGTCATGACCTGGATAATAGAGAGGAGGGATTGGAACGAAATATTTCAAAAACATCATATTTGTGTTTACATCTGATGTCTGTGCGCATTTCAGGGGCGTTTCTGTCAAAGTCAAACTGCAAAATTGGTTGTAGGAATCCAAAACGTACAGATGAAGTGCGTTTTTTGCGGCTGGATTTTCAAAAGTCGAGATGTGGCGTTGATCTCGTCGAAAAAAAAAAAACTGCTTTTCCAGACGTTCTACAAGGTACGAACATAGACTGTGTATATAAATGGACACACCGTAGCTAACCTGTTAGCTGCTGCTTTTAAAATAGGAAGTTAGCATGGGTTAGCATGACTCTGGCTCCAATTCACTTTCTATTGAAATAAATTGGCCCCTCTAGCTGTAACTGCCGTGTCATTTTGGTCTTAAAATTTTCGTATTACTTCGTTTTTATTTCGCTATTGTGTCTGTAAATCAAGATATGAACGTTAACAACAGACAAATCACCTCGAGGTCACACCCGCTAGCGTTAGCAACAGGTTTGATTGACAGCGTTGCTAAGCGGCCACTCCGAGCTAAACCATTGGTGCAGTCGGGAAGCGGCGTCACCTTCAACAGCCTCGCTCCCGATTGGCTCTTTGGTTGCTATGATACTCGCGGTCGGAATTCCAAATATGAAACTCGACGCCAAATTAGCCGCTATAACTGCTAGCCTCGATTAGCTTCGTTTGACTGAAGCTGAACGCTGTGGGTGACGTTTCCCTCACTCAGTCCACTTTTTTTATACAGTCTATGTGAGTTACAATTGATTCTAATTAAAAAAGCGATTCAAAGGTTCCACAGTACGGCTTTAAACTGGTTTTGTCTTCATTCAGTTGCACGTTTTATTGCTAAAGAAATGCGTTCATACTGTGGAACATTCTAAACAAAGCAATAAGATCTGGATTCAAGCAGATAAACGTTCGATAATGCGTCTTTAAATAACGACAGTAAATCCCGTCGTGGTGAAACGCACTTTACATCACGTCCTCAAGTCTTTCCTCGAGCGTTTTTTTGTTTTATTCTATGTCACGCTGCTGCTAGAGCGTCATCGCCTGCTTATAATACACACTTTTACCTTTTAACTTGCATCGAAACGTTACCAAACTCCACAATAACAAAAAAAAAAAAAGTACACGCTCCACGTTTACTCAAAGCTGACATATCTGGTGATGTATATAAAGCTTTTCACGGTACGATGTTCGTTCTTCCTCCGGCCATGCTCCTCCTCCCTCAGTGCTCCTCCTTGGTTCCTTTCCTCGCTGCCTAATGCGTGTCTCCTACTTCCTTCTCCTCTGCGTCTTCTCGCTGATGTTGTAACAAAAAGTAAGACACAGCACAGTGACACCTAGTGGAGGCTCCACCTTTGAAAAGATGTTTTATAATGCCATAATGGGTTTGTAAAAATGGACTTCATGTTTGTAATATACACAAGAGCTGGGAGATTATTGTTTCTGTTACACTTTGAATAGTGTAAAAATAATAAAAAATAAATAAACAGAGAGACTGGTGTTGAATCGTACTCGCTAATGTTGTTTTGAGGCAGATTTTGGTTCGTTTTGGTGTTTTTTAAGTGCTTGGATTTGAACCCCATTTGAATATTTCTTTCTTCTTGTTGGTTTATTTACTTTGTTCACATATTTGCTGTTTCTTTTTTATGAAAAAGGTTGTTATTACGTTTTGAAATGATAGTCACTACATAGATACTATAGGAAATTTGAGAAATAAATATTCTTTTTCTAACCAAAGTGTCCTGGAAAGAAGTCATCATGCTTTTGTAACAGAATAAAAGATTAAACTCAACGTCTGCACCATTTTCTTTTATTTAAAAACATTGTAAATGGTACTTTTAATGAGCGTATGTGCTGCGTTTAAACACAAATCTCATTTTTGGGGGTGTCAAATCACTGAAAACACTGAAATAAATGTCTTAAGTCGAATTCGTTTTGCCTTAAGTTACAAAAGTGTGAGTTTGGGTCGATGAGGCTGAGTTCTGCAGACGGGGGCTCGGTTTTGGCTCGGACCGCCTTCTTTTCAAAGCCTCGTCGGACTTAAAGCTAAAAAGGGTAGAGATTGGAACTGGACGGGAGACTGAAGTGAACACCAGGTGCCACAGTGAGGCGCTAATGGCAAAAGTGTCGTTATGTCCTTAAGCCAGAGGTGTCAAACTCAAACGCACAGTGGACCAAAAACTAAAAACTGAGGCAAATTCACAGGCTAAACTCTATATTTATTGAAAAACTGATACCGGCAGCTCTAATGCACATTTTATATGATCTCATGGGCCAAATATAATTAAATTGTGGGCCAGATTTAGCTCCCAGGCCTGAGTTTGACATATGTGCCTTAAGATAAACACTTAATCCACTGTAATTGTGAAGGAAAAAAGTGCAAACCAAGTAGAGAGTTGAAAGAAGTTTATCAGATGAATGAAGTTACAGAAGTTACAGGGCATTTTTCCAGTACTTATAGGTCGAGAAAGACACTATCTATAGTCGTATAAGGGCTTAACTCATTTTATAAAGCTGTTTACCGTTAGCTGTTCACTAAAACACGCTTGCAGTCACTGAAAAGATGTATTTCACGACCTCTTGTCAACCTAAAAATGAAGAACCGTATCATGCAGCCGAAGCAGCAGGTTCCAATGTTTAAGACGCACAGTATCAACACGAGGTTTAAGAGTAAAGTAATAAAACAAAAGTCATGCTTTCACCCTCATTGCCCAGTGTGAAAGTTTTTAAATCACAAACACGTCCCCAAACAGCAGCAGACGTGTTTAAAAAATATATATATATCAAAGGCAAACCTCACCTTTCAGTCGTTTTGAACAGAAAATGTAAGTGCAAATATGTGTTTTATGAAATCTAGAAAATGCTGAGTTTGTCAAAGTTCTGATATTTCTGTCAAAGCTCTGGTATTTTTTTCAGAACTTTGTCAAACTCACACCTGTTTAAACGTGGAGCATCTTTAAAAAATAAAATAAAATCTATGAACAAGTTTTAGATTTCATAAAAAACATATTTGCAGTTAGATTTTCTGTTCCAAAACGACTGAAATATGAGGATTGCATCTTTTTTTTTTCCATGTACATTTGATTAAAAGTGGTGTGTTCGTGTGTGTTCGTGTGTGTTCGTGTGTGTTCGTGTGTGTGTTGCTGTGTTTCAATCAGCCAATATTATTTAACACAGATGGAGGCAACTAAAATCATTTCAAAACGCCGGTTTGTGTCGCAGCACAGTGAGTTCTTGAGTCTAGTCTTTAATAAAAATGATCAGGTTCCACGTTTGTGATTTTACCTTTTGGATATTTCATGACAAAGTAGAACGTAATCAATAAGAAAAAATGGCTCTTGTGCCTGCTCATCTGAAAGTACGACATCATCACAGTCCAGAATCTGAAATCAACCAATCGGCGATGGTCAGAGGGGCCGATGGCGCGGATCGGCAGCCACGCTTCTGTCAGGGCAGCTGTGGCTATAATAGTATCTCACCGTGACTAATGCGTGAAACTATAGGAAAAGTCGAAGTTTAAATCTGTTAACTGGATTTAAACTTCGACTTTTCTGTTAACTGGACAGGTTCTTGTAGGAGTGAAGATGTTTCGCTGCTCGTCCAAGCCGCTTCTTCAGTTCTGGACGGAAGCGGCTTGGATCAGCAGCGAAACGTCTTTTAAACTTCGTCTTTTGCGATGGATCAGACCTGGACGACTGTGGCATCACACAAGACAATTCATCCAACTGCGAAGTGACTCTGAACGTCTAGGAAAGCTCCGTATAAGACTGAAGCGTTACGATACTCTTGGTTGTTTCCGTTGGCCTTTACGTGTCCTCCATCCTTCAACCGACACCATTTCCAGCTCCTCCTGATCATGAACCTCATCAACATCTGGAATTGGGACCAGAGAAGCTTTACTTGGGTTGTCCACTTCTCCTTCTTCTTCACAACCCAAGTAAAGCTTCTCTGGTCCCAATTCCAGATGTTGATGAGGTTCATGATCAGGAGGAGCTGGAGGAGGACGGATGCGTGCCTTTTTGGTTGACGAAGGAAACTGGAGGCTGAACCGTACAACCAATAAATGTACAAATCCATCCATCCATCCATCCATTTTCTTCAGCTTATCCGGGGCCGGGTCGCGGGGGCGCAGCAGTCTAAGCAGGGACTCCCAAACTTCCCTCACCCCAGACACATCCTCCAGCTCCTCCGGTGGGACCCCAAGGCGTTCCCAGGCCAGAGAGACATAGTCCCTCCAGCGTGTCCTGGGTCTTCCCCGGGGCCTCCTCCCAGTGGGACATGCCCAGAACACCTCCCTAGGGAGGCGTCCAGGAGGCATCCTGAGCAGATGCCCGAGCCACCTCAGCTGGCTTCCTCTCAACGTGTAGGAGCAGCGGCTCTACTCCGAGCTCCTCCCGTGTGACCGAGCTCCTCACCCTATCCCTAAGGGTGCGCCCGGCCACTCTGCGGAGGAAGCCCATTTCAGCCGCTTGTATCCGCGACCTTGTCCTTTCGGTCATTACCCAGAGCTCATGACCATAGGTGAGGGTAGGAACGTAGATTGACCGGTAAATCGAGAGCTTCGCCTTCTGGGCTCAGCTCCTTCTTCACCACAACGGACCGATACAGCGACCGCATCACTGCAGACACTGCACCGATCCGCCTGTCAATCTCACGCTCCATCCTTCCCTCACTCGTGAACAAGACCCCGAGATACTTGAACTCCTCCACTTGGGGCAGAGACTCACCACCCACCCGGAGAGAGCAAACCACCTTTTTCCGGTCTAGAACCATGGCCTCGGATTTGGAGGAGCTGATCCTCATCCCAGCCGCTTCACACTCGGCTGCAAACCGCCCCAGTGCTGCAGGTCCTGGCTCGAAGAAGCCATCAGGACAACATCATCTGCAAACAGCAGAGATTAGATCCTGTGGTTCGCGAACCAGGCCCCCTCCGGCCCCTGGCTGCGCCTAGAAATTCATGTACAAATTTGATGTACAAATCATAAAGGACAATTTTTTCTAAATTTTCCGCCATTTTGCCCATTCTGTCCCTTACATTTCTGCACATTCTGAAACATTCTCCGCAGGGCAAACGGGATAAGCCTTCATCCCTCGCTCTTGTCATCCTTAATGTGCCCGAGGACTCTGAAACGGGAGCAGTCTTCCGCAAAATCAGCCCTCGTTCTGTGTCTTTGTGAGAGCCAAATGCCACAGTTGCACAAGCTCCACACAATTAGCGATATCTGCTAGTGTCGCCGTAATGGGCCTCGTCTGGTTCTGCGCCGAACAGAAGCGAGCGGCGCGTTAGCCCTTCCCCCGTGACTTGCATTTTTCTCTGGCTGTTTTTTGCAGTGACATGAAGATTAGCCTGTGCAAAAAGACGCCGCTCGCACACACAGAGGTAGAACGGAGAACGGAAAAGATAGGATTTAGGATTTGAAATTTAAATGGAGCTGGAATACCTGCCTATTGTGTCAGGTTATCTGAAAAGCTTCATTTTAAAACAGTAATCGTCTGCTACTTTGAGAGCGGAGACTGTCTCGACGCACAGCTGAGTATACTTTCCAAATCTTTCAAGGAGCCATTTTCTCAGTCATAAAGAAACGAACAGCAAAAGTGGAAGAAGGAGTTTGCAAAAGAAATATCCAATGTTTACTAAATCAGCTCCTCCAGTGGGACCCCAAGGCGTTCCCAGGCCAGCCGAGAGACATAGTCCCTCAAGCGTGTCCTGGGTCTTCCCCGGGGCCTCCTCCCTAGGGAATCCCGGAGCGCTACAACAAAAAGAACTTTAAAATGCTAATTGCTAAATGCTAAAAACATCAACAATAAGTTTTTCGAAATATAAAGGTCTTTAGATTAGCTTTAAAAAAGAAGTCCAGGCTCTGTGGCTCTCAGCTGGACAGAAGCTCCGTCCTCCATCGTACGGAGCTTCCTGGAGGGACCTGAAGGAGCCACCTGAAGATCTAAAGGTGAGGTTTGAAGCGATCAGGTCGTGCAGATACAGCGGTGCCCGAACACTGACGCATTTATGTGTCAGCGGAAGGATTTTGAATTCGATCCGGGATGAAACTTGGAGCCAGTGATTTACTCGTCTGTCCTGTACGAACCAGTTTAGGTAAAGACTCTGACCATGAACGGGAAAAAGTAAAGTCAAACAACTTCTCCTGCGAATCGCTAAAGTTCGTCTCAAAGTCTCAGAAAGTTGAAATGCTCCAGACACAAAACCACGTTAACGACTACACCAGTCACACAATAATATATAATTCTGCTCATCACAATCGTCCTGTTATTTCATTATTTCCGTGTCTGCCCTGAAAGCGTCGCAAAGAAAAGGCGGTCTTTAATTACCTGGCAGCACCATTTCATGCTACTCACTGTATTATTCAGGCTGGGAGAGGGAGATGAAGACGCAAATATAGAGCCTTTGTGTGCAGCCGGAGCTATTGTTGTTTGTGTGAGCGCTCGCCCGGGTGTGGAGGAGAGATAGCAGGGTGTCATGGAGTGTCATACCCCATGATTAGTGACATCCAGCTTTGGCAAGGCCCCCCCTCAACCACCCAACCACCCACCACCTCCAGCGCTCCTCACCCTGACAGCCACAAGGCCCCCCGTATAATTAACATGTCGATTTGTCTTCTATGCAAAGTGCTTTCAGAGCCAAGTCGTTTTGGGGCTTATCAAGTCCTGCCAGGGATGTAACGAGCGAATGTAAAATCGTATATAAAACACACACGCGCGCAGATTAGAACAGTCACGGTATCTGACAAAAAAACTGTGAAGCGGCGCTATTGTGTTTGTGTCTCTACGGTTCTCATCTCCGTGCATCATTTTGTTATAATTTACACGTTTTATATCACAATATCCATCGATAACGGTTTAATCAAAGAAGCACGGCAGCTGATTTTAAGTTCGAAAACTGCGGTGTCCAATGGGAGCTGACGTCGCCGTAAACGTCATCGCGACAAAGCGCCGTGTAGCTGTTGGCGCCCCCTATGGACAGCTCACATCACACTAGCGAGCAGCAGATTTAATAATAATAATAATAATAAATTTCACTTATAATCCATTCATCCATCCATGTTCTTCCGCTTATACGGGGTCGGGTCACGGGGGCAGCAGTCTAAGCAGGGACTCCCAGACTTCCCTCACCCCAGACAGGTCCTCCAGCTCCTCCGTCGGGACCCCAAGGCGTTCCCAGGCCAGAGAGACATAGTCCCTCTAGCGTGTCCTGGGTGGGTCTTCCCTGGGGCCTCCTCCCTAGGGAATCCCGGAGCGCTACAACAAAAAGAACTTTAAAATGCTAATTGCTAAATGCTAAAAACATCAGCAATAAGTTTTTCGAAATAGAAAGATATAAAGGTCTTTAGATTAGGTTTAAAAAAGAAGTCCAGGCTTTGTGGCTCTCAGCTGGACAAAAGCTCCGTCCTCCATCGTACGGAGCTTCGTGGAGGGACCTGAAGGAGCCACCTGAAGATCTAAAGGTGAGGTTTGAAGTGATCAGGTCGTGCAGATACAGCGGTGCCCGAACACTGATGCATTTATGTGTCAGCGGAAGGATTTTGAATTCGATCCAGGATGAAACTTGGAGCTAGTGATTTAAGAATGGGACTGATATGTTCAAATTTCCTGACTTTTATTAGGATTCTGGCGGCGATTTCTTTTCAGGTGTAGGTGAAAATGACGACGCGACGCTGCCAAATCCTACGAGTATCACGGAGTAAGAAAATAAAACCGGGGAAGGAAGTGCAAACGACACAGTGGAGGTGAAAACGGGGGTAAATCAGCAAAATGGCGTCTTGAAAATAAACATGAATTACTCCAAATAATATATATACAGTAACAAAGTATTGGGATTAACTTTTGTTATTAACCAAATACTTATTTTCCACCATAAATTGCAAATAAATTCTGGATTTTCTGGATTTTTTTTCTCATTTTGTCTCTAAAAATATGAAAACGACCGGCCTCTCTCATCTTTTTAAGCGGGAGAACTTGCACAATCGGTGGTTTAACGCTCTGAAAAGTCGATTTTCAATGAGGAAGGGCATCTGATGTAAAACTTAAAGCTATACCAAGTCTGAAAATGCCTGTAGACCATTTGCAATGCGGAGGTAAAGTGAACAGAAGGACATTTTTGGCACTTTTAGTACAATGTCGTTATCTCTCTTATCAGTCGTTGGCGTTTGGTGAAGCACATTTTTATGTAATTACACAGTCACCACACACTTGATAAAAACGCACCTGCTTTTGCCACAGAGAATTAACTCATGTCCCGGGGATTTAAGACCCAAAGTAATCAAGCCGTATCTGAAATTAGATCTGGAAACGTCAAACTTTTGGATATTTTGAGTGATGAGGTGCTTTCGAAACAGCAGAAGCGATAGATGTTACCTGCAGATGCGCTGAGGGCTTTGGCACGGCGAGTCTTTGTGACAGACGAATCAAACTCTACGCAGAGGAGAGAGGTGGAGATAACAGAAGAGAGGTGGAGGTAACAGTCTGGAGAGCTATTGAGAATTGAGAATTTGAATGGGGCCTAATTGTCTCCAGGTGCTTGTTTCTGAGAGGAGCAGGTCTGTCAAACCTACGCCAACGGACACTCGACGGACACTACAGCTGCTGAGGTCGTCCAGCTGCAACATCAGCTAAAAATGTTTGCACCTTCATTTTGTTTGGTCTGGACCTGGGTCTGATATATATATATATATATATATATATATATATATATATATATATATATATATATATATATATATATATATATATATATATATATTATTTTATTTATTTATTTCATTTCATTTATGTATTTATTTATTTATATTTTAGTTTAGTTTAGTTTAGTTTTTTCTTATTTCTTCAAGCACACCTCTCCTTTAAGCACACACCTCTCCTTTAAGCACACACCTCCCCTTTAAGCACACACCTCCCCTTTAAGCGCACACCTCCCCTTTTTTAATCGCACACCTCCCCTTTAAGCGCACACCTCCCCTTTAAGCACACACCTCCCCTTTAAGCGCACACCTCTCCTTTAAGCGCACACCTCCCCTTTAAGCGCACACCTTTCCTTTAAGCACACACCTCCCCTTTAAGCACACACCTTTCCTTTAAGCGCACACCTCCCCTTTAAGCACACACCTCTCCTTTAAGCGCACACCTCTCCTTTAAGCGCACACCTCCCCTTTAAGCGCACACCTCTCCTTTAAGCGCACACCTCCCCTTTAAGCGCACACCTTTCCTTTAAGCACACACCTCCCCTTTAAGCACACACCTCTCCTTTAAGCGCACACCTCCTCTTGAAGCACACACCTCTCCTTTAAGCGCACACCTCCCCTTTAAGCGCACACCTCCCCTTTAAGCGCACACCTCCCCTTTAAGCGCACACCTCTCCTTTAAGCGCACACCTCCCCTTTAAGCGCACACCTCCCCTTTAAGCGCACACCTCCCCTTTAAGCGCACACCTCCCCTTTAAGCGCACACCTCCCCTTTAAGCGCACACCTCCCCTTTAAGCGCACACCTCCCCTTTAAGCGCACACCTCCCCTTTAAGCGCACACCTCCCCTTTAAGCGCACACCTCCCCTTTAAGCGCACACCTCCCCTTTAAGCGCACACCTCCCCTTTAAGCGCACACCTCCCCTTTAAGCACACACCTCCCCTTTAAGCACACACCTCCCCTTTAAGTACACTCTGTCCTGCCCCAGTGCGATTCTCAGGAGCAGAGACACAGAGTCTAAGTCTCGGGGAAGTGAATCCTGTTCGTCCAAATGGAGGCAGAAAGAAAATCGATGATGGTGAAGACACAGCTGCCAGTTTGTGTTGTAGAGACGGCGGCGTCTGCGGAGGCGCGGAGCTCGGAGAGACCGCGGTGGACGCACTCAAAGGCCACGGACCATCATGTGACCTCACTCCGATTGGTTCTGTCTTAAAATCGCTCCTTATTCCACTTTGTCCTTTTCTGAGCTACAAGTACAAGTATATGATTCAAGTAGTATATGATTCTGTGGAGAAGAACGCTCTGTCCAACACGGAGAAAGAAAACAAACAAACACATGCACAAATTAAAATAGTAATAAATGATGTGAACTGCCTGGACAATGAGGACATTAAATAAATACTATGTGTTTTATGGAATTTCTATAAGATTAACTCTGAGCACATGTTAAACCAGGACTAAACCAGGACTAAACTGGGACTAAACCGGGACTAAACCAGGACTAAACCAGGACTAAACTGGGACTAAACCGGGACTAAACCGGGACTGAACAAGGACAAAACCGGGACTAAACCGGGACTAAACCGGGACTAAACCGGGACTAAACCGGGACTAAACCGGGACTAAACCAGGACTAAACCAGGTCTAAACATGTTGAATCAGTGTTTGAGTTTTGTTCAGTTTAAACCTGGAACATTCTTCCTCTTCTGTTAATGTCACTTTTATGATGATTTTTTACATTTTGATTTGTTTTATTGTGATTTTAATGTGTTTCTTTTCTGTAAAACACTTTGAATTACATCGAGCACAAACTGTTCTGTACAAACTTCCTTTTCTTTAAGCGTCTGAGTCTGAAGTTCTCGTGTCGTATATAACTGTTTTTGTTACTTTCTTCTGACAAGCAATTTTAAGATAAGATTTTTTTTTTTCATCAGAACCAGCCCCCTGGCCTCACATTTACCCTCTGTACATTCAGACGCCTCACGATGAAATAAACACGACGATAAGACTCAGATCAGACATGAGCCTCTGTCACTGCCCCGGGACGTTTGTCTGCGACGAGACGAGAGAGAGACATCAGCACGGGACAGAGAGAGAGACATCTGCACACAGGACAGAGAGAGAGACACATCAGCACGGGACAGAGAGAGAGACACATCAGCACGGGACAAAGAGAGAGAGACATCTGCATGAGACAGAGAGAGACACATCAGCACGGGACAGAGAGAGAGAGAGACATCAGCTCGGGACAGAGAGAGAGACACATCAGCACGGGACAAAGAGAGAGAGACATCTGCATGAGACAGAGAGAGACACATCAGCACGGGACAGAGAGAGAGAGAGACATCAGCTCGGGACAGAGAGAGAGACACATCAGCACGGGACAGAGAGAGAGACACATCAGCACGGGACAGAGAGAGAGAGACATCTGCACCAGGACAGAGAGAGAGACATCTGCACGGGAGAAAGAGAGAGACATCTGCACCAGGACAGAGAGAGAGACACATCAGCACGGGACAGAGAGAGAGACACATCAGCACGAGACAGAGAGAGAGAGACACATCAGCACGGGACAGAGAGAGACACATCTGTACACGAGACAGAGAGAGAGACACATCTGCACACTTGAGAGAGAGACGCATCTGCACCAGGACAGAGAGAGAGACACATCAGCACGGGACAGAGAGAGAGACACATCAGCACGGGACAGAGAGAGAGACACATCAGCACGGGACAGAGAGAGAGACACATCAGCACGGGACAGAGAGAGAGACATCTGCACACAGGACAGAGAGAGAGACACATCAGCATGAGACAGAGAGAGAGACACATCAGCACGGGACAAAGAGAGAGACACATCAGCACGGGACAGAGAGAGAGACACATCAGCACGGGACAAAGAGAGAGAGACATCTGCATGAGACAGAGAGAGACACATCAGCACGGGACAGAGAGAGAGAGAGACATCAGCTCGGGACAGAGAGAGAGACACATCAGCACGGGACAAAGAGAGAGAGACATCTGCATGAGACAGAGAGAGACACATCAGCACGGGACAGAGAGAGAGAGAGACATCAGCTCGGGACAGAGAGAGAGACACATCAGCACGGGACAGAGAGAGAGACACATCAGCACGGGACAGAGAGAGAGAGACATCTGCACCAGGACAGAGAGAGAGACATCTGCACGGGAGAAAGAGAGAGACATCTGCACCAGGACAGAGAGAGAGACACATCAGCACGGGACAGAGAGAGAGACACATCAGCACGAGACAGAGAGAGAGAGACACATCAGCACGGGACAGAGAGAGACACATCTGTACACGAGACAGAGAGAGAGACACATCTGCACACTTGAGAGAGAGACGCATCTGCACCAGGACAGAGAGAGAGACACATCAGCACGGGACAGAGAGAGAGACACATCAGCACGGGACAGAGAGAGAGACACATCAGCACGGGACAGAGAGAGAGACACATCAGCACGGGACAGAGAGAGAGACATCTGCACACAGGACAGAGAGAGAGACACATCAGCATGAGACAGAGAGAGAGACACATCAGCACGGGACAAAGAGAGAGACACATCAGCACGGGACAGAGAGAGAGACACATCAGCACGGGACAAAGAGAGAGACACATCAGCACGGGACAGAGAGAGAGAGACATCTGCACCAGGACAGAGAGAGAGAGACATCTGCACCAGGACAGAGAGAGAGACACATCTGCACCAGGACAGAGAGAGAGACACATCTGCACCAGGACAGAGAGAGAGACACATCTGCACCAGGACAGAGAGAGAGACACATCAGCACGGGACAGAGAGAGAGACACATCAGCACGGGACAGAGAGAGAGAGACATCTGCACCAGGACAGAGAGAGACAGAGAGAGAGAGAGACACATCTGCACCAGGACAGAGAGAGAGAGACATCAGCACGGGACAAAGAGAGAGACACATCTGCACGGGACAGAGAGAGAGAGACATCTGCACCAGGACAGAGAGAGAGAGACATCTGCACGGGACAGAGAGAGAGACACATCTGCACCAGGATAGAGAGAGAGAGAGACATCTGCACAGGACAGAGAGAGACACATCAGCATGGGACAGAGAGAGAGACACATCTGCACGGGACAGAGAGAGAGAGACACATCTGCACCAGGACAGAGAGAGAGACACATTTGCACGGGACAGAGAGATGGGTGTAGAGAGAGATGTAGAGAGAGAGAGGTGTAGAGAGAGAGAGAGGTGTAGAGAGAGAGAGAGGTGTAGAGAGAGAGAGGTGTAGAGAGAGAGAGGACAGGATGACTAAACCAGAACTAAACATGGATTAAACCAGGAGTAAACATGGGAGAGAAAGAGAGAGAGGAAGAGGTGGAATGGAGGCAGGAGCGAGAGATAAAGAGAAGAGAGAAAAAAGATGTATGGAGGTAGGAGAGAGAGAAAGGAGAGAGAGAATGATGTATGGAGGTAGAAGCAAGAAAGAGAGAGAAAATGGAGAGAGGGAAAGATGTATGGAGGTAGGAGAGAGAGAGAGAAAGATGTATAGAGGTAGGAGCAAGATAGAGAAAGAGGAGAGAGAAAGAGGAGAGAGAGAGATGTATGGCAGTAGAAACA
The DNA here is from genome assembly GCF_009829125.3 of Periophthalmus magnuspinnatus. Taxonomy (NCBI): domain Eukaryota; kingdom Metazoa; phylum Chordata; class Actinopteri; order Gobiiformes; family Gobiidae; genus Periophthalmus; species Periophthalmus magnuspinnatus. The sequence goes on along the minus strand of NC_047135.1, from coordinate 2,085,110 downwards.
AGAGAGAGAGAAAGAAAGCGTGGAGAGAAAAAGATGTATGGAGGTAGAAGCGAAAGAGAGAGGGAGAAAGAAGTGTGAGAAGGAGGAGCAAGAGAGGGAGAGGTGGAATAGAAGTAGGAACAAGAGAGAAGAGAAAAAGAGGAGAGGGAAAAAGAGGAGAGAGAGACGTATGGCGGTCGACACGGGTGTGGACACAGTGACGGACGACTGGAGCGACTCGACTCCACAGTGACCAAAGTGAGGGAGTCTCGGCCAATCAGAGCGCAGCGTTCGGGCCGGAGCTGAAGGACGAGGAAATACTTCAGCGTCGGGTTTATTTCTCCTGCAGAACAAACAGAATCTGGAAGGAACGACACAAAACAGACGTGAAGCTCAACTCGATCAAGTTTGAGTTATTCCAAAATCTATAATCACATTTATACGTTTGTTATAAAAAATGTTTAAGTTTATTTCTACAACTTTAGCTCACAAAAGTGCAAAAAACAAAGCCTTGGATGTGGAAAAGAACGGTATAAAAATGTGACTGTTTACAATTTTTTTTTAATTTTAATTGACAAAATATTGTTGAGTAAAACCGCTCGAATCACACTTTAGTAAAAAATAATTCAATCAAATGAGTCACTTTAAGAAAAATAAATCCTGAATGGTTATGAAGTGTTTTGGCGCTCCTACACCCAAAAAAAATCAAAAATCAAAAATCAACAAAATATGAAAATCCTGACAGTTTGGATCTGTGTCTGGAAAAATCGAACGTTAAAACAAACCCACGACTTTAGAGACTTAAATCTGCTCCTGTTCTTCACTGTAAATGATACACAGTGCAACGTTTTTTTCTTTTTTCCTCACTGTCTGACATGAAATTAGCTGAAATTTTTCCCGTTTTAGGTCAATTAGGATCAGCAAAATTATTCGTATTTGCTAAATCCCGGAATAATGGGAAAAGGATTTTTTTTTTGACTATTTTTTCATGACTTTCTTCAAAGACAGACACAGTAATTTGGGAAAACGTATGAAAATGCATGAACAAACCTGAAAAAACATGCGCAAGACAGACGGCCTCAAACTTGGCTCAGTTACACCAGTTCTGTCACGAGGAATGGGACAAAATTCCTTTCAACTATTGTGAGAAGTTTGTGGAAGAACATCCAAAACATTTGACCCAAGTCACACAGAACCAAATACTAATGAAATGTATGTAAACTTCTGACTTTGAAGAAAATCGTGAGAAATTGTCAAAAATAAAAATCCTTCTGTCATTATTCTGACATTTAGCAAATAGAAATAATTTTGTTAATCCTAATTGACCTAAAACAGTAAAGGTTTAGTCTGATTTCATGTCAGACAGTGAGAAAAAAAAGCTAATATTTTTAAATAGTGTCTGTAAACGCCTGGTTTCAGCTGTACATACATGTTCGATTTCAGACTCTGTTCAGACGATGTTCCTCTTTGTGCCACTCTCTGTTTGTTCTGCCCATGGAGCAGCTGGAAAAACCACTCACTTTTGTTGTTTCAGTGAAAATACAGATTCTGGAGCAAAAATATGCAAGTAAAAGTATCACATGCAAAAATCTACTTCTGTAAAAGAATTAAAGTACTTGTTCAAAAATGTCTTATAAAGCTTCAAATGTGGTGATTTTGATGAACATTTGAGCTGAATTTTTTGTATTTTTTGCTCAAATTCTGTACGTGTTAAGAATAAACTCAGCCTTTTCTGCTGCTTTCACACAATAATAAAAAAAACACTTTTACTTTTCAGTCCAGTCCAAAAACATAGTGGAGCAGAAAGTACAGATACTGCTCTCAAACACGGTGAAGTACAAGTAAAAAGTATCCAAATTATCCACTTAAAACTGTACTAAAGTAAAGAGATACAGATACTTTTCCACGTTCCACCACTGCCCATGACAGCGCTCGAAATAAGGATTATATAACGCACAATTTGGATAATAGTATGAAGACACAAACGCAAAAGAGTCTTCGTGAAAAACGTGTAGGTCCTTGTGCACCACGCGCTCCTGAAGTCGCTCTGTTATAATAAACACGTGTCAGTAATGAAATAAAAATATGTTCTTGCTTTTATCATGAATCAAAGATAAAAAACAAGCTGCACAAAAAGAGAAATGTTCCAACCCTTCGCCGATATTAAAGCTAATTTCCACAATAAGCCGAATGATGGAGACTGTGGTTATGTCATCGCTCTTTTATGTTTTTGAAGTTTGGATGGATGAGGAGTCCCACCAGGCTGACACAAAACCCCGTGTGCCGGTCCTCCCACTCACGTCTGATTTTCCTAATGATTTTCAAAGCCGCTGGTTGGCATTAAACAGAGCGCGCGCACCGATCGCTAATGATCCTGCTTGTATCTGAATAGCTCATTATCATGACTTTGCATTCATTTGGCTCTCAAAACCTCGCGCCGCCGCCTCCTCCTCCGCCGCGCGACGCACGACACGAGCGCAGAACAACGAGGAAAAATACCACGAGACGAGAGGAAGGAGGACTGTTTATGTAAATGGACGTAGCTAACCTGTTAGCCGCCGCGTTACAAACAGGAAGTGATCGTGAACGTGTTTCCGGCTTCGTCGACTCTGGTTTCAACTCACTTTCTATTGAAAAACTGTGGCCCGACTCGTCATTTTGGTTTTAAATTTTCAAATTAACCCGCTCTACATGATCCTGAGGTTTTTCAGTTATTTTGAGTTTAGTTTTTTTCATTTTTTTGTTTTTTTGAGTTCTTTTTTTTTTTTTGTTATTTTGTTGTTGTTTTTTGTTATCTTGAGTTGTTTTTTTGTTTTTTAGTTATTTTTAGTAGATTTTTTTGTTATTTTGAGTTGTTTTCTTTGTTATTTTGAGTTGTTTTTTGTTGTTATCTTGAGGTTTCTTTTTTTTAGTTATTTTTAGTTGATTTTTTGTTATTTTGAGTAAAAATTTTTTCATTTTTTGTTATTTTGAATTCCTTTTTTGTTATTTTGAGTTTTTTTTGTTTTGTTTCGTTTTGTTTTTTTTACTTTTATTTTTGTATTTAGTTATTTTTTGTAAATTTTGGAATTTTTTGTTTTATTTTTTGTTATTTTGAGTTTATTTTTTGTTTTTTATGTCTCCTCTCTCTGTACCTGCTGCTGTCAGACTCTTCATTTTGGTCTTAAATGTTCGTATTAACCCTCTACATGATCCTGGGGTGTTTCAGTTATTTTGAGTTGAATTTTTTTCTCTCTTTTTTTGGTATTTTGAGTTCTTTTCTTCTTTTTTTTATTTTGAGTTGTTGGTTGTTGTTGTTTGTTTGGTTTTTTTTTTGGGGGGGGGGGTTCTTTTTATTGATTTTTTTGTTATTTTGAGTTGTTTTGGGTTTTTGGTTTTTTTTGTTATTTTGAGGGTTTTTTGGGGGTTTTTTAACTTTTGTTTTTGTATTTAGTTATTTTTAGTTAATTTTTGAATTTTTTGTTTTATTTTTTGTTATTTATTTCGTCGGGCGACGACGGCTGCTCCTCCGTGTTGCTTCGACCACAAAGGCTGTGCCAAAATGGGACAGACTTAGGCCACAGAACGTACGTCAACCGCCGTCTGTGCGCTTACATTATGTTGTTTACATTATGTCGCCTAGCAACTGTGACGACTGCTGGTCAATGAGCTAAACGTATAAACTGGAGTCCGAAATAATGACAGTTTTATTTTTAATTATTTATTATTTCATTGAAGAAGCGTCAAGGTGTCATCGTCGCAGGTGTTTATTTCTGTTTAGATTGAACAAAGTGAGGAGTTAATGTTTCCCTTTGAATATCAACAGACAAATATAATGTTCCAGGTGATTTTTTTTTTTTTTTTTTTTCCCAGTTGTAGCGAGTATTACATAACTTTAAGAAAATATACCTTGTTTCTCCCGTAGAAGAAGTGACGCACGGTGCATGATGGGATACAGAAGTGCGTGAAGTCCGCTCGGATGCTTCCTTCACGGCCGATCTCCATGGAAACGCAGGGCACATTTGTCATTCGTCGCGCCGGAAGTGACGTAAGTGTCCTCCAAATGCAGCGACCGTCGAATTGAGACACGGCCAGAGTTGCTAAAGGCAAGGCAAGTTTATTTGTTTAGCACAATTCGTACACAAGGTAATTCAAAGTGCTTTACAGAATAAGAAAGACATTAAAATCACACAAATTAAAACATAAATAATCACAAATAATCATCATAAAATTACCCTTAAAAGAGAAGAGTGCAGAATAAAAACATTTCAGTCGTCTGCACAGCTGAACAGAACCGTTTTGAGCCTGGATTTAAACATTGTCAAAGTTAACTGTGTTGCATGGATAAGTCTCTTTAAGTCTGGTTTTGACAGTTTGCCTTTGATTTTTGACATGTTTTTAGATGTAAAAAGCTGCAGATGTTATTGATTTGATGTGGCTGTTAAAGTTCAAGTCTGAGTCCACTATTACCTCTAGATTTCCAGCCTGATTTGAAGGTTTTAGAGAGAGAGACTGGAGGTGACGCTGACACTTTCTCTATGTTTCTGTGGGACAAAGATGATGACTTGAGTTTTGTCTGAGTTTATCTGGAGAAAGTTGTTTTTCCTCCACACACTGATCTGTTGGACGCAGTGGCAGAGTGAATCCACTGCAGTGAGACATAAATCTTGTGGTAAGACACATTATTGCTGCATGTAGAGACTGAACAACAGGGGTCCCACGATTGACCCCTGAGGCACCCCACAGGTCAGGGACATTTTATCTGATATACATTTTCCAATTTGAACAAAATACTCCCTGTTTCCTAAACCCCCGCTCCCTGCCAAACCAGCGGACGGGAAGAAGCGTTACCTCCAAGAGCCTCACTCCTGATTGGCTCTTTGGTTGCTATGATACTCGCTGCTCCAGAATCACCGCTATAACTGCTCTAGCCTCGGTGAGCTTCATTCGACTTGGAGCTGAACGCTGTGGGTGACGCCACACTCACTTAGTCCACTTCTGATCCACAGGTTGTCGGTGCAATTCCAGCTCCCACAGATGAATACTGTCGTCGTGTCCTTGGGCAAGACACTTAAAGCGCTTTGAGTCTTAAAGGTGGAAAAGCGCTGTTTAAAAACGTGTCCATTTACTATTTTATATACGGCTAAAGATCTGAAAAGTCCATTTTGCAAAAAGTCTGATTTAAAACGAACAAAACACCGCTTATATCCGCTGTTGCAAAACCTGAACATTAGTACTTTGGCCTCCGTCGGTTTTAAACACTGTCGGCGTGTCCTTGAGCAAGACTCTTCACCCATCTTCCCGTTTGAATGAATATGTCAGCGTCCTTGTGCTCGAAAGAAGAACCACCAGCGTCTGAGTGTGACAGCGGGAAGAAAAATGCCCTGAAAAGAAATATATTTTGTTTTCTCTCATAGCAAAGAAGAAACAATTACTCCTCGAGCTTCCACAGCCTTGACAGTTCAAATATTTTTCATTTTTCTCTCCCTCGATTTCAAACTCGATGCAGAAAAGCGTTATTTTGCATTCCGTAAAACAACCGCATCGTAATCGGAAAAACGCCAGTATCATCCGCGAGCGTTTGACCGTCTCTCCCCGCGCGCGTCAATCGTCCGACGGCGTGGACGCGGAGATAGACGGGTGAATGGGTGGCCCGCTCTTTTGTGCGCGTTTTAAAGACATGGCGTTTTTTGATGATTATTCTAATCCGCCGTGGACCTCTCAAACTCCAGAGGGCGCCTTATCTGCGTCGCACACTCATTCTCATTAAAACAGAATCACAGGCCACCAACTCCAATAAACCCCCGTACACTTCCCCCTTTTTCAAATCGCAGGGATGGAGATTACACAGCCCCAACCGCCGCCGCCGCCACCACCACCACCGCCACCGCTCCAAACGTGACACGGGAAGCTGTTTTTTAATCACTTTTTGCAGCTAGACGGACATTTTGAGTCTGTGGATTTGGTGTTTTTTAATTTTTTTGTGTCAAAGTGTCTCAGATGGTCACTTTTAATAAGGCTGAAGGGATTAGAACTATATGGGGCTTAACCTGTCCTCACCTGTGTTTGGACGCCGCACACACGGAGTCGGCCGGTTCAATTTTATGTAGAAAATACGACAAAAAACGACCAACGCTGGAGGAACAAAATGTGGAGAACGCTGACCTAAAACTAACGGTTTAAAGACGATGTTCTGATGTGTTTTAATGTCGTTTCCTCGTCACAAACAGACCTGGAGTTGTGTTTTTCTGCTTCATTCACACATGTTTAACGCACAAACAAACCTGCGTATTTAGGCTGAGTTCTTCTCTCAAATTGAAAACACTCTGTTCCACCTTGTGATGTCATCATGTGGCGATACAGGAAGTGCTCCGCTGTGTTTTTAAACTCCACACACCTTCATTTCTAGAATCATTTGGATCATTTCAGCTCTGGAATTGCCACTTATCTCCACTGAACTAAAGGTAAAAACGTAGCTTTTAACTTGAAAAACTACCACTTCATGACATCACAAGGTGGAACAGAGCGTTTGGAGATGTAGACAGGCTAATAATAAAGTTACTGAAGGCAAGGCAAGTTTATTTGTAAAGCACAATTCATACACAAAGTACTACAAAGTGCTTTACAGAATAAGAAGGACATTAAATCACACAAATCAAAACATAAATAATCACAAATAATCATCATAAAATTAACATTAAAACATGTGTGAATGAAACAAAACACAACTCCAGGTCTGTTTTTGAGGAGGAAACAGCATTAAAACACGATTTAAAGCTCACAAGAGTCAGTTTTGCGTAATATGGGACCTTTACGTGCAGGAATTGGGAGCTTGGACATCATGTATCTCGTGTTTATATCTCCATCCTCAGACCTAAATCAAAACGATGAAAAAAATAGAGCTAGCCACTGCGCTAACAGGTGTGAGAGTGTCCATTAAGGGCTTGAATGATTACACTAAACATGACTCAGGCACAGTTCACACTTAATCAGACCGAGCTGAGTTAGCTTCAGTGTCGTTAGCGCCCCCTTCAGGCAGATATAAGGCAGTGTCCAGCAGGAATCTGACCAGAAGTGGAGAAGCAGTGACACGTCTTCACTCCTACTGCGTTTTCTCCAGTTGATAGATTTTATTTTGTTTTTGCGATGGATCAAACCTGGACGACTAATATAACAATAATAATAATATAACAAAGTGAGATGCAGAATATCACTGAACTCACGCCGTTTTAAAAGCCAAACGGGTCTGAAACAGCTGCCTCCCTGGACAGAGAGAGAGACACATCTGCACCAGGACAGAGAGAGAGACACATCTGCACATGGGAAAGAGAGAGACAGAGAGAGAGAGACATCTGCACCAGGACAGAGAGAGAGAGACAGAGAGAGAGACACATCCACATCTGCACACAGGACAGAGAGAGAGAGACAGAGAGAGAGACACATCCACATCTGCACACAGGACAGAGAGAGAGACAGAGAGAGAGACACATCTGCACATGGGAAAGAGAGAGAGAGACAGAGAGAGAGAGACATCCACATCTGCACACAGGACAGAGAGAGAGACAGAGAGAGAGACACATCTGCACCAGGACAGCGAGAGAGACAGAGAGAGAGACACATCCACATCTGCACATGGGAAAGAGAGAGTGAGAGACATCTGCACCAGGACAGAGAGAGAGACAGAGAGAGAGAAATGTAACCCCTTCCATGTAGGGTTACCCTTACCTAGTCAGTGTTTGACCCTGATTGGCTCACTCCCAATTGGTTGGTAAATAAATGACTGGAGCAGCTCTGTACCTGTCTGCTCCTCCGCCCCTCCCACTCCGCTCTCACTGTGGCTGTGTCTCAATTCGCCAAATGCACCCTTCAAGGGTCCTTACGAAGTACTCTTCAAAAGTGCAGTTTGAAGGTTCCGGTGGAGAATCTGCCCTCCTCAGTGTAGCCGCCATCTTGCTGAAGTGGGACAGGCCCACACCACGGACCGCACTTCCACCGCTGTCTTTGAACGTACGATACGCACATTACGTACGTTATTTTTAATGATTTATTATTTAATAGAAAAAAAGTCAAGATGTCGTCGTCACAGCCGTTTCTTTCTGTTTAGATTGAATATCAATAGGCAAATATAACGTTCGAGGTGATTTTTTTTCTCAATTGTAGCTACTTCATAACTTAAACAAAATATACCTTGTGAAAACGTAATAACAGAGACAGAGGTAACAATATAATTTTCACATTCATAGTCTATAAACCAGAGAACACTGATTAGTTGTACATATAGTGGGATATTGCAGTTTAATGGTTCGGTATTTTGGCCAGTGGCTACACCACTTTAATAACAGTAGAGGGCACTGTTTCCCTTCTATGCCGTGCCAGTTCTTTTCATCTGATTATTATAAGGTATTTTCTAGCAGTGCAGCGCTACATCAAACTAGTATCTTGATTTACTAACACGAAAGTAAATGACACGTGCCAACGAGGGGCGCAGACCTATGGAATGTACCGGAACACATGAAGATTTTGTGCACGTCTCAGGACTCTCTTCTGTCCTTTCCTCAGAGTCCGTTGTTTCATTGTTCACATTACCTGTGTGCAACTCATTAAACTCTTCTGACTTTACGTTTCAGTCTCTTGGTCTTTGACGCTTACAATAGAAACGAAGATTCTTACATTATTCTTATTGCAGTAATAATTTTTAATGATAATAATGTCTCTTATTGTCTAGCAATAACTGCACATTCCTTTATTCCATGTAACTCCTTTTTAATCATCAAACACACTGTACAGATCTTTATTCAGATTTAACAGTTTCATGTTGCTCTGTTGTAGATGAGGTAAACCAGTACGAACATTTGAACGTATATTGCGCAACGGACTCCATTTTCTTCTCTTTTTTGCGTAGGCGCGGTGCATGACGGGATATAGAAGTGCGTGAAGTGTGCACGGATGCAGGCTTCAGTTACGTCCGATCTCCATGGAAACGGTGCAAAGGGAAGGGCAGGTTTGTCGGCCGCATTCAGTAGGGTGCGTTGAAATGGGACAGCCCTTGTCGCGCCGGAAATCACGTCACTGCCCTTCGAACCGCCCTTCCAATGGTGATTCTAAGGCCAGGTGGGCGAATTGAGACACAGCCTGAGTCTGTGCAACTGGCGTTTGGACTGGATGACAACTACTCGGCTTTAAACATTACTTTTTACATTCTTCTCACACACGACTCAATGGTGAGTTTTGCCAAAACGTTTTCGATCTTAAATAATCATTGAAATCCCCCAAATTCAAAGCCAGTGCCGAGTTTGGCGTAAATTAAGTCGCGGTTTGTTTCCGCATATCCGCGTGTTGAATCCCGCTAAGAATGCGAGTATTTCTGTGTTTGTTTTGAATTACGGCAATCATTAACTAAAATCTATGAATGAAACATCATGTTCTAATTAACTTTGATGTGTTAACTTTAATTCGGCAGCACTGCTATGCTCTTTTGATACATTCTGTTAATGTAATTGATATATATTGTCTAATTGCTCACTGCTGGCGGTATTGTCGGTGTAATGTGTAGTCTTGATTTGTTGCGCAACTGTTTTATTATGAATGTTGAAATGTTACGGTAACTGAACTGAGATCCTGTTTTGACCTTGTTTTTAGGTCAGGTTTTTTTTCATGGGACCAAACAGATTCTCTACTGATGGCGAGCTGGTAGGACTAAGATATTTTGTTTTGCTCCGCAACTGTGGATTACGGATTTGCGTGATTACAAACTGAACCTGAACTGAATCCTAAAAAAAAGGAATAAACTGAACTCTTACACAAAGTCACACAACTTTAAAAAAAACTGAACTGAACTCTCACACAAAGTCAAAATCTTTGACAAAGAACTGCCTTCCTTTTTGTTGTTGTTGTTTAAAACCGTTAATTTTGTTCATTGTAATTTGATTAAATGGTATGCCACTTTGTTTTGACTTTCACCAAATATATTTTACTTTATTCCAATCTGTTCTGTGTGTGTCATTCATGCACAAGCTCCCTGAGCAGCCTGTTCTTCTGTCGTCTTAATGCGTTAATTGCCATAAACAATAGCCCAACCAACTAAATATTCTATAGTGGTTACATTTGGCGAGCTAGCCAGGAGCTTGTGGTTATGAATGATATGGTTTTGTGAATTAACATTTATGTGAATCTTGGGTATATTATTTGAACTGCTTAAATCATGAATTTATCTGAAATGAATGCTGCAAAGTGCATTATGGTTTCTGGTGTCACTCATACAGTGAAAGATGATGAATTAATCAGTTTTCTAAAACAATATGGGTCCATTGAAAAGAGTTCCTATGTTAATGATGTATCAAGCCCATACTTTAAAAACCTGATCATTGAATTTTCTGACTCTGTTGCTTTAACTACTCTCGAACCAATGTTGCCATATAATTACAGCCTAAAAGAAGAACCAGACATTACATTCCGTATACAAACCTTTCCTGTAGAATGCACAGATACAGTGGGAGGGGCAGCGACAACCTCCCCTGACTACCTGGATGAGCTGAGATACTTGGCTCGAAGAAGTGGACAGAATTTTGAACTTGTATTGAAAGATGTCATGACTCAAATCAGTCAGCACTTGGACACAATTGAAATGAACCCGGATATGGGAAATGATGAGGATACTGAAGAGGAGGGAGATGATCAATTTGTGGATCTGTTTGCTCCCTTGCCTGGCCAGCAGGGGGCAGCAATCCAAAATGCTACATCTGACCAGCAGGGGTCAGTACTTGCAGCACAACAAATCTCACTCTCCAGTACACAACTGAACCCCCCAGAAGTCCAAAAAGTGGTGGTGGAGCATATTGTCAAAACAGGGGAAATGTCAGCTCACTCGTTACCTTCTGTGAGACTTCGCACATTCTCTGGAAAAACACCCAAATCTGCAAATGAAAGTGAATATGAAGCATGGAGAGCACAAATTGAATCATTAATGGCAGATCCTGCTTTGTCCCCTCTGCACGTGACACGAAGAATATTGGAAAGTTTGTTGTCTCCAGCGGCAGATGTGGTCAGAGCATTGGGACCAAACACTTTACCTACCATCTATTTGAAAGTGTTGGATTCTGCCTATGCCACTGTACAGGATGGAGAAGAGTTATTTGCTCAATTTTTGAATACCCTACAAGACCCCGGAGAGAAGCCCTCTGCTTACCTGCAGCGCCTGTCACTTACCTTGAACACAGTGGTGAAGCGTGGAGGGGTTTCTGCTCAAGATGTGGACAAACATTTATTAAAACAGTTTTGCCGTGGATGTTGGGACAATGCCATGATTACCAAATTACAGCTGGAACAAAGAAAAGCGAAACCTCCTGTATTCTCTGAGCTGTTGTTAATGTTGAGGACAGAAGAAGATCGGCAGCAGGCGAAAGAAACCCTCATGAAGAAACACTTGGGCTCATCCAAGCAGCAACGAGTGCAGCTGCACACTCAAAGCACGTGTTCTTGTGGCCACACCGATGCTGAAAGCGCTACTATTGCTGAGCTGAAACAACAAATGAGAAAACTTCAGCAACAGATGTCCACCCTTCTCTCACAACAAAGTAAAGGCTCTGTTGGAAAAAAATGTCAGCCACAAGGTGGAGCCAAGGGTCAACCCTCATGGCCCAAACCAGGGTTCTGCTTTAAATGTGGAGAGGATGGGCATATTGCCCCTAACTGTACCAACTCAGCCAATCCAACTCTGGTTCAACAAAAGAAAAAGATGTTGCAGCAAAGACGGGAAGCATGGGCCAAGAATAAGAACACCGGTCAGTTAAACTAGAAGCAGTCTCTGAGGAGGGACGAGCCGAGACTGCTGCCATCCAATGTCCCAAAATCCAAGGTCATCAACTACCGAAAGGACTTGTTGGTACCAAGTGTACAGGTCAGATTGTTATAGATGGAGTAACTGTAAATTGTCTGCTGGATACAGGGTCGCAGGTTACCACAGTTTCACAATCTTTCCACTCTGTCCATCTGTCTGACCAGAAGATCCAACCATTGAACAATCTGCTGGAAGTCGAGGGAGCAAATGGCCAGGCTGTGCCCTACCTGGGTTATATAGAACTCAACATCACCTTCCCTTCTGAGTTCCTGGGTGCTCCTGTTGAGGTGGCTACGCTTGCCCTGGTGGTACCAGATTTGAGGACCTCTACACCATCCATCCTCATTGGAACTAATGCGCTGGACCAAGCATATCAACAGTTCAGTGAGCTTGGTGTTGAGTTCAAGCCTGTTCAGCATGGTTATCAGATGGCCCTGACGGTGCTAGAGCGACGCCATAAATTGGCTCAAGACTGTTTTCATGGAGTTGTCAAGCTGAATACTGCTGAACCTCAAACAATTCCGGCAGGGCAGACTGTTGTTTTGGAAGGCATAACCATTGCCTGCTGTTTGCAGGGAGAGAAGTCGGTGATGGTTGAGCACCCAACCTCATTTCCACTGCCTGGGGGTCTGATGGTAAAGTCTTGTCTGGTCGACATCAACAGCCATCTGCCATGTGTGGTCCCTGTGCTTATCCACAATGAATCAAAGCACAATGTCACTTTATGCCCCAGAGTTGCCATTGCTGAAGTAAGTGCCTTCCAGTCCGTGTCTTGTACTCACCAGTTTACCCAGGATACTTCTGAAAGGATGCCATCTGATGAAGCCAGGCCAAGATATGAATACAACTTTGGCAATACATCCCTGTCCCCTGAATGGAAAGACAGAATTATCAAGAACTTGAACAGCATTCCAGAGGTTTTTGCTCAGCATGATGTGGATTTTGGCAGAACAGACAAGGTAAAGCACCAAATCAAACTTGCTGACCCAACTCCATTTAAGCAAAGGCCTCGGCCCATCCATCCTCAAGACCTTGATGCAGTTCGCAAACATTTACAAGAACTCCTGGAGTCCGGAGTCATCAGAGAGTCTGAGTCACCATTTGCATCTCCTATTGTGGTAGTCAGGAAGAAAAATGGAACTGTCAGACTGTGCATAGATTATAGGAAACTCAACCTTCAAACAATCAAAGATGCCTATGCCTTACCAAAACTTGAAGATACCTTCACAGCTTTATCTGGATCACGGTGGTTTTCTGTATTGGATTTAAAGTCCGGATACTATCAGATTGAAATGGAGGAAACTGATAAGTGTAAAACGGCTTTCGTGTGCCCTCTTGGATTCTTTGAATTCAATCGCATGCCTCAAGGAGTTACAAATGCACCGAGCACTTTTCAACGGTTGATGGAGAAGTGTGTCGGAGAGATGAATTTGAAGGAAGTGCTGGTCTTCATTGACGATCTCATTGTGTTTGCTCCAACCCTCGAGGAACATGAAAAACGGCTAATGAGAGTGCTGCACAGATTAAAGGAGTTTGGATTGAAACTGTCGGTTGAGAAATGCATGTTCTTCCAGAATTCAGTGCGATATTTGGGTCATGTGGTTTCTCAGAACGGGGTGGAGACTGATCCTGATAAGATTGAGGCCTTAAAGTCATGGCCTATTCCAAACAATCTCAAAGAACTCAGATCATTCCTTGGATTTGCAGGATATTATCGCCGCTTTGTCCAGGGCTATTCTACCATTGTGAAGCCTCTTAACGAACTTACATCTGGCTACCCTCCGCTTCAGAGACGACTGCGGAATTCTTTAAAATCTGCTTTGTATCTGGATCCCAAGCAGCCATTCGGTGCTCGTTGGAATGCGGTTTGTCAACAAGCATTTGATGCCATCAAGGAAAAGCTCACTACGGCGCCGGTGCTTGCTTTTGCTGACCCGCAAAAACCCTATATTCTGCACACTGACGCCAGCTCCATCGGCTTGGGGGCCATTTTGTATCAAGAGCAAGGAGGCCACAACCGAGTTATCGCCTACGCTAGTCGGGGCTTATCAAGATGTGAATCCCGATACCCAGCCCACAAGTTGGAATTTCTAGCATTGAAATGGGCAGTGACCGAAAAATTTCATGACTATCTTTATGGTGCAACATTCACGATAATAACTGATAGCAATCCACTCACTTACCTCCTTACCTCTGCCAAGCTGGATGCCACCAGTTATAGGTGGTTGTCGGCACTATCCACGTACAGCTTCAAGATCCATTACCGAGCAGGCAAAGCAAACACAGACGCAGATGGTCTTTCCCGCAGACCACACGGTGAGCTATCAAATGACCTGATGTCTCAGAAGGAGAGAGAGCGGATCCTGAAGTTTACTCAACAGCATTTGGGTGAACCTACCTTGATTACAATTGACCAGCACACAGTTCAAGCACTTTGTGACCGCCACCTGATCTACAGTTTGCCTGACGTGTACCCTGAAAATGCACTCATTTATTCGTTGTCTACTAGTGCCACCAGCCTCCCGGACAGTTTCACTGCCGACACTCAGTTTACTTCCACTGTTCCGATGTTGAGTCCTGCTGAGATCGCTACCAAGCAGAGAGCTGACCCAGCCATCCGACATGTCATTGTTCAACTGGAAACCGGAGCATCGCCGCCCCCCTCCATAAGGGAAGAATATCCTGAACTGCCACTTCTTCTGCGAGACATAAATCGAATGGAGCTCCAAAATAACATCCTCGTTCGAAGAAGACAGCTCGGGAATCAGACTCAGTACCAATTGGTACTACCTGTCGAGTGTCGTGCTGATGTTCTGAGCAGTTTACATGATGGCATGGGGCATATGGGCATCGACCGCACCTTGGATCTGGTCCGCACACGGTTTTTCTGGCCAAAAATGGCAAATGACATCATTGTAAAAGTGAAGACCTGTGAGCGATGCATCAAGAGGAAAGCTCTGCCTGAGAAAGCTGCCCCGCTGATCAATATCAGAACATCACGTCCATTGGAGTTGCTGTGCATAGACTTTCTGTCATTAGAACCGGGTCTGAGCAAGATAAAGGATATTTTGGTCATGACGGATCACTTTACCAAATATGCAGTTGCCATTCCAACTCCAAATCAAAAAGCAAAGACTGTTGCAAAGACTCTCTGGGACCATTTTTTCGTACACTATGGTATTCCTGAAAGGATACACAGCGACCAAGGGCCAGATTTTGAGTCGAGAACCATGAAGGAACTATGTGACATGGCAGGCATCTTAAAAGTCCACACTACACCATACCACCCCCGTGGCAATCCAGTTGAACGTTTCAACAGAACTCTACTTAACATGCTCGGCACACTATCTGCAGAAAACAAATCTCATTGGAAAGACTTTGTTAAGCCACTTGTGCATGCTTACAATTGCACTCGTAACGACACCACTGGATTCTCTCCCTATGAGTTAATGTTTGGTCGTCAACCAAGATTACCCATTGACTTGGCTTTTGGACTTCCTGTGAAGGAGCCAGCTCAAACACATTCTGAGTATGTCCAGAAACTACGGGAAAACCTGGAAAAGAGCTATAGACTGGCAACAGAGAATGCTGAAAAGGTCATGTCCCGAAACAAAAGCCGGTTTGACAAACATGTCACCCCTTCACAGTTGGAGGTTGGCGATCGAGTGCTCGTTCGTAATGTCAAGTTGCGAGGAAAACACAAAATTGCAGACAAGTGGGAGTCCGATGTCTATGTGGTTGTAAAACGGGCTGAAGAGCTTCCAGTGTATACAATTAGACCAGAGCACAAAAGCAAACCTTTACGAACTCTTCATCGAGACTTGCTCTTGCCCTGTGGGTATTTATCAGTCGACAGCAAACACAAAGTCAAGCCAGCACCCATAGTAAAACCACCTCAGATTGCGTCCACTGACTCAACTTCTCATGATGATGATTCAGACTTTGTGCCAGACGATTTTGTACCCAGTTATTGGTACAATCCAATTCCTGAACCAGTAAGGTTTACTACCACCGTGGATATCGCTCCAGCAAGCGTGGAGCCTGTTTGTGCTGATTCTCCACAGAAAAGCCCACCTATCCAATCAAATGAACCCCCTCTAAATCCATCTGACTCTACAGACATTGAGGTTGAATCCTTGGCTGAAGATTTGGGGCTTACTCAAAGATCTGATTCAAGCGAAGTTAACTTGGCAACAAACTTACCTGCTCCTATTGTGGATATCCCAGTAACAAATGTTACACCTCATTCAGAACCTGGGGAAGAAGGATTAAATGAATTGGACCACTCACCTTCCGGATCGTCAGACTCAGATTCACCAATCTCATTTGAACAACCAAGTGGCCGTCCCACCAGAACAAGGAAACCCCCGGATCGTCTGCATTACAGCAAATTGGGTACTCCATGGATGAAAAGTCTTCAAGCTATTTTCCATGGTCTGAGCACAGCTTTTAGTTATGAACTGGAAGATGCTGAAGTTACAGTTGGTGCTGCTTCATCTCCATCTGCTGTCTGCAGCCAACCCGGTCAATGTACGAGGACATACATTGAGTCAGGGGGGGACCCTGTAACCCCTTCCATGTAGGGTTACCCTTACCTAGTCAGTGTTTGACCCTGATTGGCTCACTCCCAATTGGTTGGTAAATAAATGACTGGAGCAGCTCTGTACCTGTCTGCTCCTCCGCCCCTCCCACTCCGCTCTCACTGTGTCTGTGCAACTGGCGTTTGGACTGGATGACAACTACTCGGCTTTAAACATTACTTTTTACATTCTTCTCACACACGACTCAATGGTGAGTTTTGCCAAAACGTTTTCGATCTTAAATAATCATTGAAATCCCCCAAATTCAAAGCCAGTGCCGAGTTTGGCGTAAATTAAGTCGCGGTTTGTTTCCGCATATCCGCGTGTTGAATCCCGCTAAGAATGCGAGTATTTCTGTGTTTGTTTTGAATTACGGCAATCATTAACTAAAATCTATGAATGAAACATCATGTTCTAATTAACTTTGATGTGTTAACTTTAATTCGGCAGCACTGCTATGCTCTTTTGATACATTCTGTTAATGTAATTGATATATATTGTCTAATTGCTCACTGCTGGCGGTATTGTCGGTGTAATGTGTAGTCTTGATTTGTTGCGCAACTGTTTTATTATGAATGTTGAAATGTTACGGTAACTGAACTGAGATCCTGTTTTGACCTTGTTTTTAGGTCAGGTTTTTTTTCATGGGACCAAACAGATTCTCTACTGATGGCGAGCTGGTAGGACTAAGATATTTTGTTTTGCTCCGCAACTGTGGATTACAGATTTGCGTGATTACAAACTGAACCTGAACTGAATCCTAAAAAAAAGGAATAAACTGAACTCTTACACAAAGTCACACAACTTTAAAAAAAACTGAACTGAACTCTCACACAAAGTCAAAATCTTTGACAAAGAACTGCCTTCCTTTTTGTTGTTGTTGTTTAAAACCGTTAATTTTGTTCATTGTAATTTGATTAAATGGTATGCCACTTTGTTTTGACTTTCACCAAATATATTTTACTTTATTCCAATCTGTTCTGTGTGTGTCATTCATGCACAAGCTCCCTGAGCAGCCTGTTCTTCTGTCGTCTTAATGCGTTAATTGCCATAAACAATAGCCCAACCAACTAAATATTCTATAGTGGTTACAGAAACATCCACATCTGCACATGGGAAAGAGAGAGAGAGAGAGACATCTGCACATGGGACATAGAGAGAGAGAGAGGGACACATCTGCACATGGGACAGAGAGAGAGAGAGAGAGAGAGAGACATCTGCACATGGGACAGAGAGAGAGAGAGAGAGAGAGAGAGAGACATCTGCACATGGGACAGAGAGAGAGAGAGAGAGAGAGAGAGAGACATATCTGCACATGGGACAGAGACAGAGAGAGAGAGAGAGACACACATCTGCACACAGGACAGAGAGAGAGAGAGAGAGGGAGACATATCTGCACATGGGACAGAGACAGAGAGAGAGAGAGAGACACATCTGCACACAGGACAGAGAGAGAGAGGGAGACACATCTGCACACAGGACAGACAGAGAGAGAGAGAGAGTTGATAGATTTTATTGAGTTGTTGCGATGGACCAAACCTGGACGACTGAGGGAAAACACAAGAACAGTGGAAACCAAATGGAAAATCTAATCAAAATGAATAATAATATAACAGAGTGAGATGCAGAATCTCACTGAACTCACGCCGTTTTAAAAGCCAAACGGGTCTGAAACAGCTGCCTCCCTGGATCCTGCAGAAATCCCTCCTGACGACCACATCCTGTCGTCTCTGTCACGGTTTAAACTCAGCCCCTGCAGCTCGGCTTAAAATCAAACAAGACACGTTCAAGTGGGCCATTTGTCGTCATTCAGAAACACTCACATTTCTACATATGGAGGTTGTTTTTAAGACTCGGCTGCTCCCGCGTCAGTTCAATATAATGACGATAAAACATGACATTTTGCTTTTTGCTGAGTGTTTGGCTCCGGGGGTAAAATAGAAAGTGCTCTGTGGTTGTCTCCTTGTAAATAAATGAATACAAACCTTTTGGTATATTCTGTTTTTGCATATTTTTGAGTAAAATGTGTCCTGCCCCAGTACAGATGTAATTTATAAAGAGCTACGGACGCCAAAATATGTCTGATGTTTGCTGTTTGCGTCTAATTATGAATGTTTTATTGTCCCATAATCAGGAAGTGCACGTTTGAGTAGCAAAATATAAGTATATATAATGTATTTTCTGTAGTATGAGTCGCACCAGCCAAACAAAAATGTATAATAATGAAAAAAAAAAAGGCATATTTCACATATAAGTCGCACCTGAGTATAAGTCTCACCCCCGGCCAAACTATGAAAAAAGTGTGACTTATGGTCCAGAAAATACGGTAAATATTTTGTGAACAATCTCAAAATCTATTAGGGATAAAACACTTTATTTTGTTAGATTTATCTGTTTTGAGTAATTGTTAGTATCAACACTTTAAAAGATCAAGCTAGCACTTTTTTGGCTTTGTTGGTCTTGAAAATTAGCCTAAAATATAAAGTTAAATGAACAAATGTGTCACTGTTTAAAGTAATAAAGTGGTCCCTCGTTTATCGCGGGGGTTATGTTCTAAAAATAACCCGCAACAGGCGAAATCCGCGAAGTATCAGCTTAATTTTTTACATTATTCTCTCTGTTTTTGTCTGTAAAACCCCTCACCACACACTTTATACACTTTTCTCACACAGGCGTTAACATTTTCTCACATTTCTCTCTCGTTTAAACTCTCTCAAAGTTCAAACCTTCGTAGGCGTCTTTGTCGGTGCAGAACGTTTCATCGACATTGTGGGTTTTTGTCGGTGGAGAAAACGAATCGCAAACGTACAGCACTTCAGAGTCACACTGAGATCCAACGTTTATGTAAATTTGTCTGAACACATTCTGTACTGGACAGGAGACACGGCACGGAGGAGACTGATGGACAATGGTCTACAGTCCAACAGCCAATCAGGACGCACGACACAATGGTCTACAGTCCAACAGCCAATCAGGACGCACGACACAACGGTCTACAGTCCAACAGCCAATCAGGACGCACGACACAATGGTCTACAGTCCAACAGCCAATCAGGACGCACGACACAATGCACGATCAAACCCTGGAAAAAAACATGTAAAATTGCACTAAAAAAATCCGCGAAACAACAACCAAGAAAGGTGAACCGCGATATAGCGAGGGACAACTGTAATCTTTTTTTTTTTTTTTTTTTTGCGGATGTTGAGTTTATTTTTTCCTTTGTGTTGCTGTCGATTAATTTATGCCTTTTGCTATTGTTTTAAAAGGCACATAAAAAAGAACCCTGTCTCCTGTGACCGTTCTGTCCACGCTACATTAGCATGCTAGCCGTTGTTAACTTTATTTACGCGGCAAATCTGCACTCTGGTCTCTGAAAACTGTGAAAATCGCTTAGGTTGAGTACTTAGGCTGCTCTGGATGCATAAAGTAAGTGAGGAATAACTTTGGATCACTGCAAACTACTTCTTTTTTTCACATTTTAACACGGTAAAATTCAGCGCGTTTAATTGTTCTGACAGTGACTTCGCTCGAGTCGTGTTTCAGTCTGAAGCGCAGCAGTTTGAGGCGTCAGTCAGCGTCTGAATATGCTAACTAAACCATTTCACTTTTATATTTCTTCATTTAATTTGAGGATTTTTTTCTCATCTTGAAATCAGCCCCTCGTCTAATCAGAACTGCAAATCAATAAATGATCTCGTACCCTTTAAAAACGACTGATTATGAACCGAAATATATTTGTCTCATGTGGAATGTCACTGTAATCAGGAGGAGAAAAGTCTGAGTTTTATTTTAGTCCTGAGAACAGACCACAGACTCGGAGCTGATCTGTTATTTAACGTGTCAAAGTCAACGCTGAGTCAAAGGTGAATGACCCGGCGTGTTGCCATGGTGATACACGAAAGCATCCAGGTTAATTTTATGGGAAAGTTTACACCATTTTCAAAATTTCACAGTAATAAAAAAATGTTTTAGAACCACAGAAGAAAGGGACATTTGGTACAATGACTTCTTTGGTTCTGGCATTTTCAGGTAATCTTCAGGTCATCTTCAGGTCGGTTTCAGGTCACCATTAGATCACTCTCAGGTTACCTTCAGGTCATCTTTCAATCACTTTCAGGTCACCTTCTGGTCACCTTCACGTCACCCTCTGGTCATCTTCAGGTCATCTTGATGTCACCATCAAGTTAACTTCAGGTCACCTCCGGGTCATCTTCAGGTCGTCCCTGTCACAAAAGTCCAGGGATCAATGTTTTTGCACCTCCTTGAGCAGTTTCAGTGATTAGCTGATGGACTGGACTTCAGCTCTCACAAAATATATTAGACAAGAAACAGTGAAGTGAACAATTAGGTAGACTATAGTGCAACATTTTAAAGATTCACTATGTAACTTTTCAATTCAATTCAATTCAATTCATTTTATTTTTGTAATGCCCAAAATCACAACAACAGTTGTCTCGAAGGGCGTTCATGTTTTGGTTGATGGGGGAAACCGGAGTACCCAGAGGAAACCCATCCAGACACGGGGAGAAACATGAAAAACTCCACACAGAAAGGCCTGGGCGTTTCAGGTGTTGTCTGCCATTTGTTTGTCAAGATGTGATTGCTCGAATGTTCCACAGTATGTGTTTTTCACAGCACGAAGGTTTGGTTGGATCCCCGGGTCGCCCAGGCCTTTCTGTGTGGAGTTTTTCATGTTTCTCCTCGTGTCTGGATGGGTTTCCTCCGGGTACTCCGGTTTCCCCCATCAACCAAAACATGAACGCCCTTAGAGACAACTGTTGTTGTGATTTTGGGCATTACAAAAATAAAATGAATTGAATTGAACTGAATTATGGTGTAAACCTGTCCATGGAGGACCACTTTCTATACAGCATCGCCTGTACAAACAAGTGGACTGAGTGAGTGTGACGTCACCCACAGCGTTTACCTCCAGTCAAATGAAGCTCATCGAGGCTGGAGCAGGTATAGGGGCCAATTTGGAGCTGAGTTTCATGTTTGGAATGCTGGCTGTGCGTATCATAGCAACCAAAGAGCCAATCAGGAGTGAGGCTGTTGAAGGTAACACCCCTTTAGCAACACTGTCAATCAAACCTGTAGCTAACACCATCGGCAGTGACCTCGGGGAAAGAATGCACCAGATTTGTCTGTTATTAATGTTCATATCTTGATTTACAGACACAATAGTGAAATAAAAACCCCAGGATCATGTAGAGGGTTAATACGAACATTTAAGACCAAAAGCGAATGGTAAGAATGTAAGAACTGTATGAAGAATCCTGTAACTGAACATAGATTGGTTTAATGCCATATTGTGGAAAATCCCAGGCAAAGAATTAACATCTCCATGGAGTGAAGCAGGTGGCTGACCCTCCACCACAACCTCGGTAATACAAATGCATCATCCCTCTAGATTGTACGTGGCTCTAATTTAAGGCTTGATTTATTTTGATCCAAACTGCAGTACCGCGAGTGTCCACATGGCGCTAGAGCTCATCATAACCTTAAAATAACTCCCATTGTTTCCTCGACAGTTGCCATTTCAACCTCAGAGCTCGACCTCGTCCCGTGACTCAGCTTCAGCTCTGTTCTTTCAGTCCGGATGCGGGTTTTTTTTGGGCTTTTTTTCGAAGCGGGAGTCCAAATATACGTAAATAAAACGCTTTAAAGGCAAACGAGAAAGGAGCCGGAGTCAGAGGCGCGAGCTGCCATGGCGACGGCTTCAGAGGTCTATGAGGCTTTCACTTTGTTCCTAAATTATTCATACAATCTGTCAATGCTGCTGTCTGCCCCGAGAGTTCGATGATGACTGAAACACCCATGTCTATATTTGACTAAAACCCGTCAGATCGTGTCCTGTCTCCAAAAAGCTCCAGCCTCTCTCAGAGTTGTGGGTCTTGGCAGTTTTTTCAAATTTCCAAAGGGTTTACGACTAGACCTGTCACGATATGTTTGGTTATTGTCGACTATTTTTGGCTTTATGATCAGATTTAAGCCGTAAAAGATTGAATTAATAACTTTTATGGCTCGTTGTAGATGCAAAATAATGACTAAAGTGTTTTATTTTAACAATATTGTAGATTTTAAATAGTTTTTGTGTTTTTTTTTTGTGTCAGTGGTGTAAAGCGGTTTCAATTTTATCGTTTATTTACTTCAGCGATATATCAAACTTGAACATTTCTCAGGCTTATTTGGGGTCTGTACATGTGAAATGTGAAATGCTCATCGTTACTTTTTTCTGATTTTAGCAAAACCGTTGTTAAAGGTTTAAAAAAAAAGAAGCTAACCTTAATCAAACTGAAAGAATTAAGGCAAACACATCCATCACGACAAGGAAAGTTTGTTTTAAGGGTTAAGACGTAAATAAATATTGAACGAAAGGGCCGGATCACACGATATTTTTGTCGCAGTTTTAATTAGAACTCGAAAGCAGCACGGAACAGGTGAGTGTCGTTCAACCGTTTCAAGAGTCAGGCTGAGGGTCCAGAGTGGGAAAGGTAGGGGACAGGTAGGGCAGTGGTCCTCAATCTTTTCTGCACCACGGACCGGAATAATGTAGGTTTTATTTTCACGGACCGGCCTTCTACACGCGGCAGATAAATATGGCAAAAATAAGTTAAAAAATACAACTCACCGCTGCATCAGAGGGAGAACTGCACTTGTTTTTTCTTCTTTTTTCCTTCTTGCTCACGTTTGTTTCTTTCAAAAAACTCTAAATCTTATCTTTTAATCCCAGGTGTTTAGTCTCCATGTGCCAGGTTTCATCGCCTAATTCACTTTTCCTCCGCGTATTACGCAGAGCGGACTCGACGTATGAGACTCACCTGTGGAGACAAACCCATATTTTAAGTAGGACTC
Organism: Periophthalmus magnuspinnatus; assembly: GCF_009829125.3. Classification (NCBI taxonomy): domain Eukaryota; kingdom Metazoa; phylum Chordata; class Actinopteri; order Gobiiformes; family Gobiidae; genus Periophthalmus; species Periophthalmus magnuspinnatus. The sequence continues at coordinate 2,061,880 of NC_047135.1, read as the reverse complement.
CTGGTGTTGTCTGTTAAATTGATCTTTATTTTCCTTAGAGGTCGTAGGCTCCTCTTCTGGCTCCTCTTTTGGCCTTTTCCCCTTTGTTCAAATCTCTCCAAAGACTTTTGTTTTAGTTCATTTTCACTCGCTTGTGACTCTACTTTTGTGTGTTGTGTCTGATACGTCACCACGGAGACAAGAGCAGATAATAAACTTCCCTCTACATCAAATCGATTTCTGTGGCGATTTCCTATCAGGATTTTCATTACATATCTATGAACGAGCTTATGAGCGCGTCATGAGGGACGGGCGAAAGTTACGTCGGAGAAGATGCGGTCACTGATAAATTATTTACTGTTTTTGTGCGGCCCGGTAGCAAATGGGTAACGGACCGGTACCCATCCCTGGTCCAGTGATTGGGGACCACTGAGGTAGGGGACAGGTAGGGAACAGGTAGGGGACAAGTAGGGAACAAGTAGGGAACAGGTAGGGAACAGGTAGGGGACAAGTAGGGAACAGGTAGGGGACAAGTAGGGAACAAGTAGGGGACAGGTAGGGAACAAGTAGGGAACAGGTAGGGGACAAGTAGGGAACAGGTAGGGGACAAGTAGGGGACAGGTAGGGAACAGGTAGGGAACAAGTAAAGGACAGGTAGGGAACAAGTAGGGAACAGGTAGGGAACAGGTAGGGGACAAGTAGGGAACAGGCAGGGAACAGGTAGGGGACAAGTAGGGGACAGGTAGGGGACAGGTAGGGAACAAGTAGGGAACAGGTAGGGGACAAGTAGGGAACAGGCAGGGAACAGGTAGGGGACAAGTAGGGGACAGGTAGGGGACAAGTAGGGGACAGGTAGGGAACAGGTAGGGGACAGGTAGGGAACAGGTAGGGGACAGGTAGGGAACAAGTAGGGGACAGGCAGGGGACAGGTAGGCAGCTTGCAAAAATAACTGAACACAGAACAATGCAAGTGTAGTATAAAAACTTAGATAAAGTGAACTTGTCCTGAGAGGCCAACACGTCCACCAACTTGAGTAGTATCAGGTGTTTTGTAGCAGAGCAGCACTTCATCAAACTGGTATCTTCATTTACTAACGCTAAGGTAATTAACACGAGCCACCAGGGGGCGCAGACGTATGGAATGTGTAGGAACTCGTGAAGATCATGACCTTGCGTGGATCTTTCGTGGACGCCGTGCAGATCAGAAGGACGTTGAGAGACACTATAAAAGCTGTCACATGCACATCTCACGACTCTTATTCTATCTTTTCCTGAGGGTCCGTTGCTTCGTTGTGTGGAACTCATTAAACCTTCTGACTTTATGTTTCAGTCTCTTTGACGCTTGCACCAGACACGAACATTCTCACTGTATCAACGACAAAATGGTGAAGAGTGGATGAAAAACCAGACTAAAGCTAGTGTCCAAGCAAAACTCAAATGTCGATTTAAACGTTCAGCTTCTGTGTGCAGTGTTTTTGAATGAAGGTTGTTTAAATAATCTGTCAGCGATGAATAGTTCTTTCTGAGCTCTGTGAGTTTTAATAATAATAATAATACATTTTATTTATATAGCACTTTTCAGGACACTCAAAGACGCTTCACGCTACATACAAGAGTAAAATATCACACAATTTACAATATAAAATCAAACATTAAAAGCGATTTTGAACAGGTGAGTTTTGAGTTCTTTTTTGAAGGTGGGGAGGTCAGAGGTCACGGAGGGGTTTAGGTAGTGAGGTCCAGAGGGTGGGGGCAGTGATGGAGACGGCTCTGTCCCCCCAGGTTCGGAGCTTGGTCCTACAGGGGAAGGTTAGGAAAGAAACATGTCTGATTCATGTAATAATAAATAAATAATAATAATACATTTTATTTATAACGCACTTTACATTTGAACAACAAATCTCAAAGTGCTACAGTAAAAAAGACATTAAAAACAGAAGAAAATTAGTGTAAGAGCAATAAAACAATAGCCGGTGTTTATCTGTAGGCCAAGGTTAAAAAGTAAGTGTTTAGTCGTCTTTTAAAAGCGTCCACCGTGGGAGCAGCCACTGAGAAGGCTCCTTCGCCCATGGTCTTGAGCCGCGTCCTGGGCATGACCAGACGGTGCTGTTGGCCTGACCGAGTCTTAGTGGAGGTGTGTGGTGTGAGCAGTTCAGTGAGGTGGGGGCCTCACCGTGGAGACAGTGATGGGTGTGCAAGACGACTTTGTATTGAATGCGGAAGTGAATGGGGAGCCAGTGCAGAGAGTGAAGAATGGGGGTAATACATTTTATTTATATAGCGCTTTTCAGGACACTCAAAGACGCTTTACATAGAAGAACAATTTGAAAAAGTACAAAGATACAAACATTTAAATACATCAATACTCATAATAATTAAAGATTAAAAGCAGCTTTAAACAGGTGAGTCTTTAGGTGTTTGTTCGTTGTTCATTAAGTTTGTCATGTGACCCCATCATGTGACCGTCACTTTCTGCTGTTCGTTCTGATGAAAACTACATAAAATGCCTTGGATCCAGGGCCGGTCCTAGTTTTCAGGGGGCAATAAGTTGAATTTGTCTGTGGGGGACTGCTGGATCAGACCTGGACGACTGAGGGACCACACGGATATTGTATTTATGACCAACATCAGACTGAAAAAAAACAAAAAAAACAGAACGTCACAACTACAACAGACACAAGAACAGAACACAAACATGTGAGGGGGGCTCGGGGAATTTTTTGGGGGAAATTCTACTCAGATCGTTCCTCTGTTCTTTTGGTGTATGTTTCCAAAGGATCTGCTCCACTGATTTACCCCTGAGGAACACACTTTTCCTCAACTAACATTCAATAAAACACTACTATACACAAATAATACTACCACACACACACACACACACATATATTCTGTATCTTTATCTCTCCACGAAGCACCGTTCCCAATCTCTTTGTACACGACTGCAAAAAACACGATTCTTAGATGTTGGAACTTATGTTTTATTAAAAGTATTCTTCTCCGTCCACACAACGGAAGAATGAAACTGTGTGTGTGCGAAAACATCAACTGTCACTGGTAAAACACTCACAGAGAAGTGGAGTCCTGTATCGTGTGTGTGTGTGCTGTGTGTATATGTGTGTGTGTATATGTGTGTGTTTGTTCCTATATAACCCTGTGCAGACAGAAGCGTGTCGTTCTCGGTGCAGTTTCAGTTTTACAGCTCGGGGAAAGTGGAGCAGAAGTTTCCGGAGGATGAGCAGCGAGGTGTTTGGGTTTGGAGAGATAACGGCGCAGAAAATGTGTATTTTTCAATGTCAAACCCAAACCCATATTTTATTTTACGCGGAAACGAGGAGGAGGAGGACTTAATAGAGAACGGTAATGAATAATAAGTGATTTTAGTATTTGAAGGGAATTAAAATAAAACACACAACTCAAGGTCAGAGGATGTTTTTGCGGCTCGGGTCAGTAGTTTATGGACAGACTGTTTAAAGTTCAGGTGTTTGATTTTTGAAATGTTAAAGGAGGAAGTTTATTTCTACAGCACATTTAAAACAACTTGAGCTGAACATGTCAAGAAAAAAACAAAACAAATGCACAATACATAGAAAAGAACAATAAAACACCTGTATGTCCTGTGTAGTGTTAAATACCAGGGAGAAGAGGCGGGTTTCAGTCGAGTCTTAAACTGTGTTAAAGACTGAGAGGATCTGACAGACAGAGGGCGCTGTTCCATAGTCACAGAAAAGGCTCAGTCTCCTCTGGGCTTGAGCAGGAGCTGGTCAGCTGACCTCTGACCTCAGGGATCTGGGTGGAGTATAGGGCCGCAGGAACTCCGTCAAATAAAGAGGAGCCATAGAGCGCAGACGGAGGACACATAGAGCGCAGATGGAGGACACATAGAGCACAGACAGAGGACACATAGAGCGCAGACGGACGAGTCATAGAGCGCAGACAGAGGACAGATAGAGCGCAGACGGAGAACACGTAGAGCGCAGACAGAGGACACATAGAGCATAGGACACATAGAGCGCAGACAGAGGACACATAGAGCGCAGACGGAGGACACATAGAGCGCAGACGGAGGAGCCATAGAGCGCAGACGGAGGACACATAGAGCGCAGACAGAGGACAGATAGAGCACAGGACACATAGAGCGCAAACGGAGGACACATAGAGCGCAGACAGAGGACACATAGAGCGCAGACAGAGGACAGATAGAGTCACAGATTTAAACACAAAAAGAACATTTTGAATTGACCCGATATGAAACAGGAGACAGAGCAGTGTCAGTGTCAATTAATGTTTAAGATAAGATCCCACCACAGACTGTGTAAAGAAGTGACTGAGTGAGTGTGACGTCACCACGGCGTTCAGCTCCAAATGAAGCTCATCGAGGCCGGAGCAGTTATAGCGGCGAATTTGGAGCCGAGTTGCATGTTTGGAATTCTGACCGTGAGTATCATAGCAACCAAAGAGCCAATCAGGAGCAAAGTCGTGGAAAGTAACGCCCTTTTCCACCTGCAGCACTGGTTTAGCAACGCTGTCACTCAAACCTGTTGCTAACGCTACTGGGAGCGACCTCAGGAAAAGAAGGCGCCTGATTTTTCTGTTATTAATGTTCATATCTTGATTTACAGACACGATAGTGGAAAAAAAAACAGGTTAATACGAACATTTAAGACCAAAATGACGAGTCTGACAGCAGCAGTGACAGAGAGAGGACACAGTTTTACATAGAAAGTGAATTGGAGCCAGAGTCGATGGATCACTTCCTGTTTGGAACGCGGCAGTTAGCAGGTTAGCTATCTTCATTTATATAAACAGTCTATGGATACCACAAAGTCACACATTTATTTTCAGTTTATTTATTTAATGAGACAAGAACAAAATAACGCTCGTTTCTACCTGTCGTCCCGCGGCGAGCTCGTGTTGTAGTTGTCGGTTTAAGACTTTCATAGAAAAATTATCCCCAGCTCTCCTTCCAGCAGCAAGAAAAATCACTGCTGTGTTTACAATAAAATCAATATACGTTAGAAATATACATTTACTCATTTACGAGAACAGAGTGTGGTACTGCAGAACTTCAGGACATCACACAGTCCCTCGTGTTTGTTTGTTCTGAGCGTAGCCGCCGTTAGCTGAGTGCGCGTTTATGCCCCTGTCTCTCATCTGTCACACTCTTCCTCATCTGTCACACTCGTCTTCATCTGTACTCAAGGGTCCTAACCGTTTTGCACGAAGGCCATTAATTTCACTAAGTAGTTTCACATCGGAGCATTTTCAGCATTGTAAACACGCTCAAATATTGATGAACGAGCCTCATCGCTAACGCTAAGTGGCTCTTAAAAAATGGGGGAGGCCTGTTTGGCTTTACAGACGCTGACATCGTGGTTTTTCCTCGATTCCTTAGGGGGTCCGTCTGCATGAAGGCCCACAATAACACACACAAAACACACACAGAACGCACACAAAGCTCTAGAGGACAATATGTGACTGTACAGAACACACGGGGTTTTGCAGTGACTGAATTGTTGGACCCAATTGTAATAAATTAGCTTAATTTTTGTCATTTTAGTTTTGTTTATGATTAGAACTGCACTAATGATCAGGGGACAAATGGGTCTGTTTTCCCGGGGCCCAGGGTTTTTTTTTAGGGGCCCAGAATTGGATCTTCATCATATTTATTTATATTGACCTCCTGAGACCTGGTGTCCTCATCTGTGGACAACACATTTTGGGTTGTTTAGGCCACAGTGCAAATTTTTAGAAGAACAGCAACAAGAACATGGTCAATTTTGAATATTTCTAAGAGTTTAGAATATTTATTTATTTATTTTTATTTTATTTTTTATTACATTTTTATTGTATTTTTTTTTCATTTTTTAAATTATTATTATTATTATTATTATTATTATTATTATTATTATTATTATTATTATTATCTTTTTATTGTATTTCATTTTTTTATTTAATTATTTTTTATTTTGTTTTTTATTGTATTTTAATATATATATTTTTTATTGTATTTATTTATTCATTTATTTATTTTATTTTATTTAAAGGCATACGTCTTCCTGCTCCTGTCAGCAGCACAAATGAGACACATTATTCCTAGAGGCACAATTGTTTCTCATTTTGTTTTTTACACAAAATATATGTGTTCAAGCTCTTAATAGTTTTTGCAAATAAAGTCCTGCAAGAGCTCGAGTCTCAGGAGGTTAAAGGGGGGGGGGGGGGCTCATCTGATGTTTCTTGCCCCGGGCCCTGGAATTTCTGCGGACGGCCCTGCACATGTATATAGTCTTATTTTAGGAGAGTTATATTTAGATATAATTAGACTCTGAAATAGTCCTGTAGTTTATAGTCCTGGTTTAGATCTTTTGGTTCATTGGAGGCTTTGGTCGTAGTTGGTGTAGTTGGTGTAAATGTTTATGTCGGTTTATTTATTCCAATCACTGCAAAATGCTAAAAGGAGGAACACTGTATAAATTCAGACGAGCTTTGGTTATTAATTTTTGTCCAGGCAAATGAAGCTCATCGAGGCTAGAGCGGTTATAGCAGCGAATTTGGAGTAATTTCTGTAATTCTGACGGCAAGTATCATAGCAACCAAAAAGTCAATCAGGAGTAAAGCTGTTCAAAGTAACACCCCTTCACATTAGCGTTAGCAACTTTTAATTTTAATTTTAATTTATTTGTATTTATTTATTTTAATTATTATTGATTCACAGTGTTCCTAAGTGCCCGGGCCCTACTAAACCAGTGGTGCCAGCGCTTAGCAACGGCGTCAATCAAACCTGTTGCTAACGCTACCGGGAGTGACCTCGGGGAAAGACGGCGCCTGATTTGTCTGTTATTAATGTTCAGATCTTGATTTACAGACACAAAAGTGAAATAAAAACCCCAGGATCATGTAGAGGGTTAATACGAACATTTAAGACCAAAATGAGTCTGAAGCAGCAGAGACAGAGAGAGGGGACAAAAAACAAAAAATAAACTTAAAAAATAAAAAATAAAAATAAAAAAATAATAATAAAATAACAAAAAATAAATAAATAAACTCAAAATAAAAAAAATAAAATACATACAATAAAATATATATATAAATAAAAATATAAAATAAAATAAAAATAACTTAAAAAAATCATTAAATAAAAAATAAAAATAAAATAAAATTAACTCAAAATAAATAAATAAATAAAAAACGAACCCCAGGATCACGTAGAGCGGGTTAATACGAACATTTAAGACCAAAATGACGAGTCTGACAGCAGCAGGTACAGAGAGAGGACACAGTTTTTCAATAGAAAGTGAATTGGAGCCAGACTCGATGGACATAGAAGTGCACACATAATCACTTTTTATTTGGAGCGCGGCAGCTAGCGGGTTAGCTGTGTCCATTTATATAAACAGTCTATGGTTCATTCATAAAATCGACAGCACGATCATGTTTTACAGCCACTGCCCCTGATAAAGACGTCGTCCCTGATTCTACAGACCCGGGACCGGCCGTGTGATCCTCAGACTGAATGACAGAAAATAAAACGATCTATTTATGATTTTCAGAGACAGACAGGGACACGTCTGCTGCAGAGCCCAACCGAACCATCGTCACTGCAGAATTATGTCCAGGAACGCAGCCAAAAGATCATAAAATCCACCGTTTTACTCGGCAACTCAGCATTTTAATATCCTCATTTTGTGTTTTGGAAATGCACCTTCAGGTTTTTATTATTTTATTTTCTAATCTCTAAAATTTTACAAGTGGCAAAACCCTTTTTTTTCTCTCGTCTTTGTGAATAATAGTAAAAAATAGTAAAGCTTTAAAAGTCTTATACGGCACTTTTCCAGAGGCTCCAAGTCGTTTTACAGTTTTGTGCGTTATTCGTTCAATTCAAACTCATAGCCACAGCTGCCCTGGGGCGGACTGACGGAAAAAAACTAAACCAGGACTAAACCAGGACTAAATGTGGACTAAACCAAGACTAAACCAGGACTAAACCAAACCAGGACTAAATCAGGTCTAAACATGGACTAAACCAGGACTAAACCAGGACTAAACGTGAACTAAACGTGAACTAAACCAGGACTAAACCAGGACTAAACATGGACTAAACCAGGACTAAACTAGGACTAAGCCAGGACTAAATGTGGACTAAACATGGACTAAACCAAGACTAAACCAGGACTAAACCAAACCAGGACTAAACCAGGTCTAAACATGGACTAAACATGGACTAAACTTGGACTAAACCAGGACTAAACCAGGACTAAACATGGACTAAACCAGGACTAAACCAGGACTAAACCAGGACTAAACCAGCACTGAACATGGACTAAACCAGGACTAAACATTGACTAAACCAGGACTAAACCAGGACTAAACCAGGGCTAAATGTGAACTAAACCAACTCTAAACCAGGACTAAACCAGGACTAAACAGGACTAAACCAGGACTAAACCAGCACTGAACATGGACTAAACCAGGACTAAACATTGACTAAACCAAACCCAGACTAAACCAAGACTAAACATGGACTAAACCAGGACTAAACATGGACTAAACCAGGACTAAATGTGAACTAAACCAGGACTAAACCAGGACTAAACATGGACTAAACCAGGACTAAACCAGGACTAAACCAGGACTAAACCAGGGCTAAACCAGGACTAGACCAGGACTACATCAGGACTAAACCAGGTCTAAAAAAAGCTGTGAATCTGCGCCCTCTCCTCCTCCGATTTACACCAAATTCATGCTACGTGATTAATGTGCTTCCCTGTGGACACAATGACAGTTTTTGCCTCTAGCGCCCCCTTGTGGCAGCTGAAATTCCTCACGGTCTCCCATCCGAGGTGAAGAATCGTCGCGCCCGGAAGCATTGACGTCAGAATCTTTGTAAAAATGAGCTACTGAAACATGAGGTCAAAAATATTCTTTTTGCCGAGTCTCCGCAGACGCCTCTTGAAACAGTTGAGTGAAGAAAAGTCCCACAGCTCCACAACGTGATTTAAAAGTTTAGTTAGAAATATAAAAGGCAAATGATCCAAAGTTTGACTCGTGGGATGAGGGTTTGAGTCTGTGTTTGGACTGAACTTTAACCGTTTGGACAGAAGGATCGGGGCAGTCGGAAAATCCTGGACACAACATCTTTCATAAGGATTAAACTAGGATTAAACCAGGACTAAACCAGGACAAAACCCGGATTAAACTAGGACTAAACCAGGACTAAACCAGGATTAAACTAGGACTAAACCAGGACATGGACTAAACCAGGACTAAACCAGGACTAAACCAGGATTAAACTAGGACTAAACCAGCACTGAACATGGACTAAACCAGGACTAAACCAGGATTAAACCAGGACTAAACCAGGATTAAACCAGGACTGAACATGGACTAAACCAGGACTAAACCAGGACTAAACCAGCACTGAACATGGACTAAACCAGGACTAAACCAGGACAAAACCCAGATTAAACTAGGACTAAACCAGGACTAAACCAGGATTAAACCAGGACTAAACCAGGATTAAACTAGGACTAAACCAGGACATGGACTAAACCAGGACTAAACCAGGACTAAACCAGGATTAAACCAGGACTAAACCAGGATAAAACTAGGACTAAACCAGGACATGGACTAAACCAGGACTAAACCAAGCTAGGACCAAACTGAGATTAAACGTGGGCTAAACGAGGACTAAACCTCTTTTTATTTTAAGATCTTAATGTCTTTCTTTTTCTATAATTCTTCTTCTTCTTCTCCTTCTCCTTCTCCTTCTCCTTCTCCTTCTCCTTCTCCTCCTCCTCCTTCTTCTTCTTCTTCTTCTTCTTCTTCTTCTCCTTCTCCTTCTCCTTCTCCTTCTCCTCCTCCTCCTCCTCCTCCTCCTCCTCCTTCTTCTCCTCCTCGTCTTTTCTTGACGTTATTCTGGTTCCACAGATGCTTCGCTCAACCTGACCTGGAGGTTGCTCTGTAAATATGACGGCAGCTTACGGCTTCTGTGGCTTGTGCAGTTTCCTTTTCAGCTCGCTCTTATCGCACAGACACACCTTCAGAGCGCCGCGGCTCACTTCAATCCCAAAGACCTGACCACATCAGCTCTCCCGTGAGCAGCTTATGACCACTGGCCGCCGGGGGAATTATGACCATGTTGTGATGAGATGGCACGGGCAGATAGAGCTGTATTTACTGAAATGAGAATATTTGTGAGACAGAAATGGCTCCAAACCTCGTGGTCTTATCTTGTTTTTCTCCCTGAAGCGTTCTGTTTTGACATCCTGCGTCGCGGCGCCGCTTTCAGCCTTAATTTGGTTGTTTCCATCATCGCCTTACGCAGCGCTGACTCTAGACCTGGGGTTTAGTCCATTTTTGTAAAGTTCAAAGTTGTAGTAGAAGTAGAAGTCTCCAAATCCTAGAATCCTGGTAAATACAGAGCCACGATAACGATAAGTTTGAGATGCGATATATCGATGAAGGCAGCAGTTTGAGCAGGAGGCCTAAACTTCCCTTTCCACACACACCTCCTCCAGCTCCACCTCCTCTGCTCCTCTCCACGTGGAGGAGCAACGAGACCTCGACGTACTTAAACTCCTCCACTTGAGGCAGGACTGTCCTCCCACCTGCAGAGGGCGCCACCTTTTTCCAGTCAAGAACCATGGCCTCGGATTTAGAGGAGCTGATTCTGAGGAGAGAGAAAACGACTTTTAGTACAAGATCTCATGATTGTGAGAGGAGAGAGGAGGAGAGAGAAAGGGGAGAGGAGGAATTAGAGGAGGAGAGAGGGAGGAGACAAAAAGAGGAGAGATGGAGGAGAGAGGGAGGAGAGGAGAAGAGTTGGAGAAGAACTTTTAATACAAGATCTCAAGATTGTGAGAGGAGAGAAGAGTAGAGAAGGAGAGAAGGAGGAGGAGAGAGAAAGGAGAGAGGAGGAGGAGAGAAGGAGAGAGGGAGGAGACAAAAAGAGGAGAGACTGAGGAGAGAGGGAGGAGAGGAGAAGAGTTGGTGAAGAACTTTTAACACAAGATCTCAAGATTGTGAGAGGAGAGAAGGAGGAGGAGAGAGAGAGGAGGAGAGAGAGAGGAGGAGGAGAGAAGGAGAGAGGGAGGAGACTTTTTTGTAGACGCATTGATTAATATGTACTGTCCTGATTCAAATAAAAAAAGAGGAGGGACGGAGGAGAGAGAGAGGAGAGGAGAAGAATTTTTAATACAAGATCTCGAGATGAACAATAGAGGAGAGGAGAGAGGGAGGGAGGAGGAGTGACAAAGAGGGGAGGATGAGAGAGGAGGAGACGCAGAGAGGGAGGAGAGAAGGAGACAGATAGAGGAGAGAGAAGAGAGAGAGAAGGAGGAGGAGAGTAGGGCTGAGAGGGACGAGGAGGAGAAGAGAAAAGACGGAGAAGAACTTTAAATCCAAACTTTCACGGTTGCTTCTGTCTAAAACCTGGCTGCTCTAGAAGTGAAATGAACTGAATTTGGTTATTTTTCTTCACAAAACTGGAATCGATTTGAGGAACAAGTCAAACTGGAGCCGCTGCAGAACTTGAATAATGTGGAGATAAACATTTACAACCAACCTGCTCCTGTTTTTACTGTTTACATGTTTTATATAATCTGAGTTTCCTGCGTTTCCTCCAGGTTCAGATGGATTGACAGAGCACATCTTCATCCAAACACACTTCCTCTTCTTTATTTGTGTGAGGCAGAGACCAAAGCAGCCGCAGCGCCAGGTGTGTCCCAGCAGGAGGCGCCTCCATAAAACCACTGATCCGCTCGGACGCCATTTTATCTCCTACTGAGCGCCTACTTCCTGTTTCTCCCGTCCTTCGATACGCAGCAGGCCGTCCCGATCGTATTCACGTGTATTTTTGTACTTTGGTTTGCAGAGGAACAGAAAACGGAGCCATGTTGTTTTTAACCCGTTTAGAGAGAAACAGCAGCGGCGGCGAAGGAGGAGGAGGAGGAAGAGGACGAGGAGGTAAAAGTCACGGCGTTTTTTCACATTATTTCTGTCAATCACGTTACGGCGCTGAAGGTCGGACGCGGAGGCCGAGCGCAGATCACGACGTTTGACTCTTTAAAATGGGAAGTGGAGGATTCTGACCGATGTCAAACTGCGAGGTCGTCTCTCAGCGGGTGGACCGAGGCGTTTTTAAGATATTTATAATAAAACATCGTAAACGGGAAACGGTCACATTTTTATACGGAGCTTTTTCCACCTTCAAGGCTCAAAGTGTTTTAGGCGAGACTTTACTTTGTGTAGGAAATGTGCCACAGAAATAAACTTTAAAACAGAAATGGAAAACAGGTAAATACAATTTGTAGTTATGACCTCACACGTGACCTCACACGTGACCTCACACATGACCTCACACATGACCTCACACGTGACCTCACACGTGACCTCACACATGACCTCACACGTGACCTCACACGTGACCTCCAGGGGGCGCTCTGACACTGACATCACTCTGCAGGCGACTCTAAGACACACACAGACGCACACAGACACATACATACACACAGATACACACACATGCACACATACACACACACGCACAAACACATACACACACACGCAAATACACACTCAGATAAGACACACAATACAGAGACATGCACACATACACACACAGACACATACATACTCACAGATAACACACACATGCACACAAACGGACACATACATACGCTCACACTCACACACACAAACCTGCACACACACGCACAAACGCATACACACAAGCACACATACACACACATACACACACAGACACACATATGCGCACACAGACACACACACACACAGACACATGCACCCACACGTACACACATACAGACACATGCACACAGGCACACACACATACAAACACACACAAACACATTCCGACACATATGCGCATATAGACACACACACAGACACACCCCCACATACACATACACATGCACACACGCACACCGAGACAAGACACATACATGTGCACAGATACACACACGTGCACACAGACACACACGCACGCTCACATGCACGCTCACACACACAAACTTGCACACACACACGCACACACAAATGCATACACACACACACACATTTACACACAGACACACGCACCCCTACATTCAAACTCAGACAAGACACACACACAAACACATACACACTCAGACACACATATGCGCACACAGACACATGCACACACGCATACACACATACAAACAGACAAGACACACACTCAGACACACATATGCGCACACAGACACACACACACTTCCATTTCCCTCAGTCTAATCCTTCTAGGTAAACGCACACATTCTCAGATTTGCCTTTCTTTGTGTCATATCTGCTGCCGTCTCTGCGTTACACACTGTCACACACACACTGTCACACACACACTCACACACACTCTCTCACACATTATCTCTCGGCGTGGCGTCTTTGTGCCGTGTGAAATAAACAAAACACTTCTGACTTCAAAGACAAACTTTCTAATTCTCATAATTGATAATTCAGCTCTCGACGTTGAGCCAGGTATCGTTTCCATGGCGACGCGCTCAGTTTGTTTGCAGCCCGTCGACAGTCTGAGCTCGACGTGTGTGACGCGAGGCCCCGGTGGCCTCTCTGTAATTATGAAGGTAAATTTTTTCACATTTGATTCGATGCGTTTGCAAAAGGGCTTCCACACAAACCATTAACTTTTAAATGTCTGTCTAATACAAATTTAACTCAAACTGATAAAAGATTTCCCTTTGCAAGAAATAAAATTATGTCCCATATTATGAGCACTTTTGAACTAGAACATTAACTTCTCACATTACACCAGTCAAACTCGAAATTACTTATGGTGTTTATTGATTCAAACTAAACCAAACTGAAACTCCTCTCTCCTCCAGGACAAATAATGAGGCCAGTGAGGTCCATGAGGTCAAAGGTCAGTGTCCCCTTCATGGACCTTTGACTGTTCACTTCACAATCTTTGATACAGACAAATATATTTCTCTGTCTATGTCATGTTATGGCTTTTTTTACCCTAAATCTTTACTTGTTTTGTTTTGAATCTCTTTATCTCAGGTTTTTATCCAATTATATTTCAGGAGCTTGTGTCGTCAGGCAGATTTTATTTTCCTGAGGCGTTCGGAATAAACAGAGCAGGTCCACTGTGAGGAGACAAAGACACAGTGGACCACTTTTTACTTTTAACCCTAACCCCACTTTTTACTTTAACTTTAGTATTTTATTTATTTATTTTTTGCTCCAGTATCTGTACTTTTACTTAAGTATGAAAATCACTTGGAGTACTTCTTCCACCACTGACTAATTCACACCAAAATAAATATTATTAATAAATACAATATTAAAATATCCAAGTCTCAAATAAAGTCTCCAGTGTACGAGTTTATATAATAATAATAATAATAATACTGATGATAATAATAATAATAATAATAATAATAATAATAATAACAATGACTAATGATGATAATATAAAAAATAAATAATAATAATAATAATAAATAAATCTTTACTTGTTTTGATATGAATCTCTTTACCTCAGGTTTTTATCCAATTATATTTCAGGAGCTTGTGTTGTCAGGCAGATTTTATTTTCCTGGGACGTTCAGTATAAACAGAGCAGGTCCATTGTGAGGAGACAAAGACACAGTGGACCACACTGGAGTGGACCTGCAGCTCAGCGTCGCGCCGGGAGACGGAGCTCCACAGCCAAAAAGTGAGTTTATAATGTTAATAATAAAGTGGAGCATTGAAGTCGCCTCAGTTAAAGCTGCACTACAGTTCGTTTAATCTCAGCTGCGCCACATTTTCAGTTATTTGCTGTTGTTTACTCTGTTGTCAAAAAATGCAAATGATCTGTTTACTTTATTTTCAAAGAATAGTTTGTTTTGTTATTGTCTGGTTGGTGTTTTATATGAAACAGCGACATTGTTCAGTTTATTGGACAGACTGGTTTAACCTCACAGTGACGTTTTGGTGGCTTTTTTTTTTTTGCATCTTTAAGTCACATTTTTAATTTTTGACACTATCTGTGAACTTAGTTTCCTTCTCTTAATTGCGAGTGCAGTGCTGCTTATTCGGTTTAAATGCTTCTGAAATTAAGTGTTGCTTGACGAGTCTGTACTGAGGTGAAGTTGTGTAAGTGGGACGTCACTGAAGGGTCAAGGGTCAAAAGATAATGTTGTAATTATGTGATATTTTTATGATATATTTTAACTTGTTGTTGTGAAGCACTTTGTGACTTCTGTGTTTTCACGTTAAAACTGCATCCAGAGCCAGAAAAACGGCATAAATCAAGTAGTAAACATGCCCCCGACAGGCCAGCAACAGGTATCAAAATTTAGAAAAACTCCCCGAGAAAAAATAACGAAAGACGACTCGGTAGCGCCCCCTCAAATTTTGCTTTTCATTCGGCCAATGGGAGGCCAACCCAGAAAAAAGTCAACGTAAAAATCTGAAACTCACATAAAAAAATGGACATGACAAAAATGATATTATGGCCCCGTCCTAAAATGTACAGGACATCTCCTCGCACAGTTTTCATCACAAAGACTTCAAATTTCGCCAAAACCCACTAAACCCATGTGCGATTAAAGATTATCAATTACATTTTGAATATAACTTCAGGTGTGGTCATGGTGAATTTTCTCAAATCACAATTTTTGGAATTTTTTATTTTTTTTTAATTCTCTTTGACAGGTTTTGTTGGGAAAAAAACTATAAAGTGTTTATACAGATTTGGGAGTATCTTGCCCAAGGACACAACATCAACATTCATCTGTGCAAAAGCAGGATTCGAACTAGACAAACACTCTACCAACTGAGCCACGGTCCCATTCCTTAAATCTATTTCGGGACAAAACGATCACTCGCTGCCAAAGAGGCCGATGGCGGTTTTCAGAAATAAGTTACGCTATTCCCCAAACACTCGTACCATATTTTATCCTGGAGGTCGGCTCATTTCGGCCCAGGTCACTTCCAACTGTACTTTGAAAGTCCTTCGTTATCTCCTCAATCCTTCACGTTGACGTCTTTGGCGAAGCGTCGGGGATGTTCAAATATATGCGTCCAACCCGTCACATAAATCAAAACGATTACTTCTATACTTTAAAACACCACGAATATCCAGCTCCTGCGTGAAAGAATTTTGCTAATCTCTCTGCGCCGTTACTCCCGTGTAAATGTACTCTTAACCACACGCGCACGTACCATCCGGGCGCACGCCGAGGTCCCCGTTTGCGCCCGTCATCCTCGCTCAGCGACGCGTACGCGGGGGAGTCGTTGGATCCGTTTAGCGCAGAGGAGGCCGCGGCGTGCTCGTGCGTAATGGGCTTTGACGTTGACGCTTTTCGTGCGGCGGTTTTCTTCGTGGAGAGCGTGCGTTTACGGCGTTTCTCTCGCGCGCTTCAGAGTCAGGGTCATGTGCAACGCCTCAAACGCACGCGCTTCTTCTTTGAGTGTAAATTACAGACTCGAATCAGCTCGTTAAAGACTCGTTTATCTCGTTTATCGTGTCGTCGTGTGTGATCTGGCGTGATGGGACCGATCCGGGCTCTTCGTCAGCCTGAGTTTGGTTCAAAGGAAAAAAAAAGAGAGTCCATGTTCAGTTCTTTTACTGTGAGGCTAGATCGAGTTTGTCATTTCTTGCGCTTGTGCATACTGACCTCTGGTGGACAGAAGTGGATACGCACATGGAGGACTCAATGTGGCCTGGACAGAAAAAGGTCTGGACAATTCTTTACTTAAGACAAACAGAAGGAAAGCGGAACTGGCAAACAAAAGCACTGACAGAAACAGACGCACAATAACTCCAGTGGTGGGATTCTACAAAGTAAAAGTAGTAAAGTGTTGTACTTAAGTAAATATTTAGGTATCTGTACTTTACTTAAGTGCATTTTACAGTGGCTGCTTTTTACTTTTACTTCCCTACATGTGAGAGCAGTATCTTTACTTTCTGCTACACTACGTTTTTGAACTGGACTGAAAAGTAAAAGTATTTTTTTATTCTTGTCTGAGAGCTGCTGAAAAGGCTGAGGTTTTTTTTTTTTTAACACGTTCAGAATTTGAGCAAAAAATAAACAAATAAAAACAGAAAAAAAATGATCGATTCAGTTGTTTCTGTTCAAAATTCAGGTCAAATCTTTATCAAAATCACCACATTTGAAGCTTTAAAAGACTCAAAATCTGCATGAAATACTTTTACTTTTTACTGTTTAAGCACATTTTTAAACAGGTACTTTAATACTAACTCAGGTAGATTTTTCATGTGATATTTTTACTTTAACTTTAGGTTTTTTTGGGGGTTTTTTTTGCTCCAGCATCTGTACTTTTACTTAAGTATGAAAATCACTTGGAGTACTTCTTCCACCACTGACTAATTCACACCAAAAGTAAATATTATTAATAAATACAATATTAAAATCTCTAAGTCTCAAATAAAGTCTCCAGTGTACGAGTCCATATGATAATAATAATAATAATAATAATAATAAATAATGATGATAATATAAAAAATGATAATAAAAATGAAAATATGTAATAATAATAATAATAATAATAAATATAAAAATGATAATAAAAAAAATAAAATAATAAAATAATAATAATATAATAATCCATCCATCCATCCATCCACACTCACCTCTGCTCCTGTTTTTAATGTTTTATATGGACTTCTTTACTCATTAACTTGTATTTTACATGTAAAACAGAGTGTGGGGTCTCTCTGCGTAAATAAAGATAAAGAAACAGTGACGTGATTGTTATAAAAACGCTCACACGGCTTAACCTTTGACCTCTGACCCCGCTGAAGACGGCAGAAGTGAAAGTCCCTGGACCTGTTCTGCCTGTGTGAGGTAAACGTGACAATTACGGGGCGTCGCTCTTTCGTGTTTTGTGACAATTTAACTCCAAGACGACAAACAAACAGACAGACAGATGTTCTAACGGCGAGGTTTTCCACGTTATTACTTTGTTTTTGCTCCTTAAAAATGAAACTCACCTCTGCACAAATATGTTTATACAGTTTTAGGATGAAGTCATGTTTTATTTCTTTGTATTTTAACAAAAAAAAAACAACTAAGTGCTGTGGTGAGGCTGGAACACTTTTATTTAAAACATTTCAGGAAGAGTCTCTTGTGTCAGAGACAGTTAAAAAATAAGACTTAATGAGAGGCAAAGAGTGTCTGTTTAAGGAAAAAGACTCTGGAACGATCTCGATGATGAATTTAAGTTCATTAAAACCCCAAAAGAACTTAAAAACATCAATGAAGTCATACATTTACATTGTTGTAGGTTTATATGAGTAAAGACAGTGATTAAAGTGAGTGGATATTATTATGTGACTGTATGGAGTGGTCATGTGACTGTATGGAGTGGTCATGTGACAGTATGGAGTGGTCATGTGACTGTGGAGTGGTCATGTGACAGTATGGAGTGGTCATGTGACAGTATGGAGTGGTCATGTGACTGTGGAGTGGTCATGTGACAGTATGGAGTGGTCATGTGACTGTGTGGAGTGGTCATGTGACAGTATGGAGTGGTCATGTGACTGTGAACAACCAAAATAAACTTCATTCATTCATAAAGGCAGGGCCGTACCAACAAATTCGGGGGCCTAGATTAAAATCATCTTGGGGCCCCGCACTAGAAAAATAATGAAAAATGCACATTACAAAGTTACAGAATTAGTACAGAAACAAAACACAACTCCAGGTCTGTTTGTGATCAGCTGCTGAAGTGTCTTGCCCAATGACACGAGGTTTGTGCGAGTCGGACCCGGAATCAAACCACCAACTTAAGAGTAAAGCGTAAACTTTCCTTTAAACGACTTCATTCGGTCATAACTGTTCATGTTCCTCATGTAAAGTGTCCGGTTAAACAGACGCTGAAGTGAACGCCAGCTCCCGGAGGCGGCTCGTGACAGGGGGGCGTTTCCATGGCGCCGTTCACAGTCTCACAGCGTGCGGCGAGGAAACGGCATCCAAACGGACTGAGGCTGAGTAAACACGTCCTGTCTATTTATTATAAAACATTATGTTGATTATTATTATGTAAATGACAAATCGCTGATACAAAGAACCCATATGACTCTGTTCCACCTTGTGATGTCATCATGTGGTGAAACAGGAAGTGCTCCGCTGTGTTTTTAAACTCCATACACCTTCGCTAGAATCATTTGGATGATGATTTCAGTCCTGGAATTTCCAATCTCTACTGAACTAAAGGTAAAAGAAGCTGTTAAACTTGGAAAAAAAACTACCACTTGATGACATCACAAGGTGGAACGGAGCATTTTGACGTTTTTATTTAACGTTTTTTCTTCGCTACATAATCCCATACATCTTACTTCATATATTTGATGTTTTCTGTGTGTTTATAAAATGTAAAAAGTAGTAAAAATAAAGAAAAATAACATTAAATTAAAGCCGCAAGCGGCGATGATGGCCCTCGCCCCCCGCGCAACCGCCCCCCCATGCGACTGCCCGGGACCGGCCACCGCCCCCACGCACCATTTTCCCCGCCTGGCCACCCCACGGCCGCAATCTGCCCCCCTTCACACAGTTTTAATCCGCATCAGTGATTAGAATTTGAGCTTTTTAGTCTGATCCACGTGTCTGTGAGAGGGAATCAAATATGCAGGAAAGCAGTCATATTTTGACAGTGTGCTGTGCATAAACCAGAAAGAATATCCCCAAAACGTGGATGATTATTGACAATAATCATGTGTACATGCTGTATGTGGAATTTGAGGTAATTTGGATGAAAAACCTAGGACTAGATAGGTTTCACATATGTGAAAGTGATTTGGGAATTTCTACTCAATAATTAACTAACTTTTGATGGCGAGCTACACCAAAACCATAATGAATATTTCCAAAACGTGGATGATTATTGATGAACAACATCTATAGATGTGGCATGTTGAGTTTGAGCTCATTCGGATGAAAAACCTAGGAGTAGATACGTTTCATAGACATGCACGTCAAAGTTCCATGGGAATATATTTTCAATTCATTGCGCCCCTGGTGGCCAATCGTTGAAAATACCCCATGACCATAATGTAATTTTTTGGTTCTTTTCATAGTACCAATGGATTCCCCAAATTTCATACGAATTGGATAATGTGAGCGTTTCACCTCTATAGTAGGGGGCGCTATAGTGTTCATTTTGATTAAAATTAATATTGCATTCTATTAATGCCCTGATGTCACATGTCTGATGTGAATTTGAGCTGTGTAGACCAATGCATGTGCATGTCAGACATTTTCAATGATTTTTTTTTGAGTCTTTGCGCCCCTGGTGGCCAAGTGTGAAAATTGACCTATGCCCGTAATATTATTTTTTGGTTCACGTCATGCCCCCAATTTATTCCCCAAATTTCGTAGGAATCCGATAATGTTTGCATTTCACCCCTATGGTAGGGGGCGCTATAGTGTTCATTTTGATTAAAATTAATATTGCATTCCATTCATGCCCCAATCTCGCATATGTGATGTGAATGTGAGCTCTGTAGGGCAATGCCTGTGGTTGTGAGAGGACATCGAAAAAACAGGAAACAAAGGCGTATTTCGGTGGCGGCGTACGGGCGAACCGTGTGGAATTCGGAGAAAACGTGGATAACTTCTGAAAACCCATGTGTCTGGATGTGGCATGTGAAATCTGAGCTCATTTGGACCAAAAACCTGAGACTAGTAGCGTTTTGAAAACACACAGCGAAAAATTTGGCGAATTTTCGATTCAATATAGCCGACTTCCTGTCTGTCATAGAGCAGTGCTTCAATTCATATTTATGCTTGTCCCCCCATTCTCTATCACTGTTCTGATTTTTGTGTGTGTTTTCCAAAATAAACCAGGCTCCTCTCCCATAGGGGTGAAATTGTAGGTGGCGCTGTCGAGTCAGGGGGCATGGGACATTTTGCCGACACCAATTTTATGAAATTTTTCGCAGAGCCGGTCGATTCTATACCCCCATGTGAGACTTTTTGTGAATGTTCAGGGGGTGAAAAATGCGATTGTTTTGGCGGAAAAACGAAGAACAATGTTAATATGCAGTGTGGTCCTGGGCTGTGTGGCTCTGACTCTATATGAGAGGGGTCTGTGGCTTTGCACCGGCAACCACGTACATAATACAGGTATGGTGTAATTGACTTTTTTGACCCTTTTAATGCCCCCAATTATCTCCCCAAGTTTCATGCCAATCGGACAAAGTTGTGTATTTTACCAATACTGTAGGGGGCGCTATAGTGTTCATTTAGATAACAATTAATAGTGCATTCTATTAATACCCTCACATCACACGTGTGATGTGAATTTGAGCTGTGTAGACCAATGCATGTGCGTGTCAGAAATTTTTTTATGATTTTTTTTTTAGTATTTGCGCCCCTGGTGGCCAACCGTGGAAAATGACTCATGGCCATAATGTAATTTTTTGTTTCTTCTGATGCCACTGATTTATTCCCCGAATTTCGTAGGAATCCGATAATATTGGCGTTTCACCCCTATGATAGGGGGCGCTATAGTGTTCATTTTGATTACAATTAATAATCCATTTTATTAATACCCTCATATCACACGTGTGATGTGAATTTGAGCTGTGTAGACCAATGCATGTGCGTGTCAGAAATTTTTAAATGATTTTTTTTGGAGTCTTTGCGCCCCTGGTGGCCAAGTGTGAAAAATGACCTATGCCCGTAATATTATTTTTTGGTCCACGTCATTCCCCCAATTTATTTCCCGAATTTCGTAGGAATCCGATAATGTTGGCGTTTCACCCCTATGGTAGGGGGCGCTATAGTATTCATTTTGATCAAAATTAATATTGCATTCCATTCATGCCCCTATCACACATATGTGATGTGAATGTGAGCTCTGTAGGGCAATGCCTGTGGTCGTGAGAGGACATCGAAAAAACAGGAAACGAAGGCGTATTTTGGCGGCGGCGTGCGGGCGAACCGTGTGGAATTCGGAGAAAACGTGGATAATTTTTGAAAACCCATGTGTCTGGATGTGGCATGTAAAATCTGAGCTCATTTGGACCAAAAACCTGAGACTAGTAGCGTTTTGAAAATACGCAGCGAAAAATTTGGCGAATTTTTGATTCAATATAGCTGACTTCCTGTCCGTCCTAGGGCCGCACTATGATTGGCTTTTTTGCTTGTCTCCATGAGCTCTATCACTGGTGTGAATTTCGTCAGGCTAGGGCGAAAAATGCGTGTCGGCTCCCAATTCATTTTAAAATTTTGAATTTTGTAGGTGGCGCTGTCGAGCCGGTGTGCTTCGGACATTGTCGCGATGCCAATTTTATGAAATTTTTCGCCGAGCCGGTCGATCCTATACCTATATGTGGGACTTTTCGTCGACGTTCAGGGGGTGAAAACTGCGATCCTTTTGGCGGAAAAATAATAATAAGAAGAAGAAACCCAGGAAGAACAATGCCCCTCGCCATCACTTCGTGAGTGGCGAGGGCCAATGAGCGGGCGTGTCCAAACTTACTGCAGAAGTCAGATCTGCGGAGAAGCAAGCCCGCTCAGAGTTATATGACGTTTGGCTCGTGGCACAGTCGTAAACTAATCGTTGGAAGATCAAGGGTTTGATTTGTGCCACTGGGGTGAAAGTTCAAGCAGATATCGTACGTTCGTTTAAACAGTGAGTCAGTGTTTCCTCGTTTTGTTTTAATCGTTTTATTAACTTGACACAAATGCACAATATTTCATTCATTAGAAAAAAAACACATTATACAACGAGCAAAGTGTCCGGACAGACAGAGGGAGGAAGGAGTGAGAATCAGTTTGGCGTCGCTGTCGGCTCAAGTCGGCGGCAGAAAATTTGTCGGGGCTGGTAGTTCGGCAAAGCGTTAAAAAAAAAAAAAAATCTCCCTTATCGCCATGTTTGCGCACAAAAACGAACAAAAACTGGAACAAAAACTGGCACATTCTTAAATCGTTGTGCGTTCAAGGTCGTTAAAACTAAAACGAAAGAAAAAATCCGCTCGCTCGCCAGACGTTTGAGTCACGTGACTGACAGCGGAGTAAAATGCACTCGTGTGAAGCAGAGACTGTGTAAATAAATGGACTTAGCTAACGTGCGAGTCGCCGCGTTACAAACAGGAAGTGAGCATGTGCGGCGCGTCCGGTTCCGTCATTTTGGTGTTAAATGTTCGTATTAACCCTCTACATGATCCTGGGGTTTTTTATTTCGCTATTTTTCTTCGGGCGCTAGCTTTCCCCGAGGTCGCTCCCGTTAGCGTTAGCAACAGGTTTGATTGAATAATTACATTTCAAAATTATGTAGCTTGCTTATAATTTAATCAATACGTCAAAACCAGTGTTGGTCTCGATACAGAAATGTCACGCTCAATACTCGATACCGATTACGATACCAAAAAATGCTACATTTTTAGTAACACAATGTCATTTTCAGCACAAAATAATTCGTTATGTTCCTCAAGGTTTTATATTTGAACCAAACTGTTCAGGAAAGCTCAAATTTGTCCTGTTAACATGATTTTTTTCAGTATCGATACCTGTTGAAATGAGTATCAAGTTTCAATATTAGTTTTCGTATCGATTAGTCCAACGAACGATTTATTTTTACACGATACTGAGGTTTTTATTTCACTATTGTGTCTGTAAATCAAGATACGAACATTAATAACAGACAAATCCGGCGCCTTCTTTCCCCAAAAGTTGCTCCCGCTAGCGTTAGCAACAGGTTTGATCGACAGCGTTGCTAAGCTACACGTTAAGGGGCATTACTTTCAACAACCTCGCTCCGGATTGGCTCCTTGGTTGCTATGATACTCGCGGGCAGAAATCCAAATACGGGTCACGGTTGCATATTAGCCGCTATAACTGCTAGCATCGGCGAGCTTCATTTGGCGGTGACGTCGCGTTCGCTCAGTCCACTTCTTTACACAGACAAAATACACAAACATAAACATTAAAAAAAATCTATGGCACATTTGGGCAAAGAAAACCTTTTTACACACGTTTTATCTTAACGCCGTAATCGCTAAAATCTCTGGAATGTAGCATATTATTATTCGTATTATTATTTTATTTTTTTTCGTAGCACGCTAAGACTTTAAATTGTATAGTTTGAGGTTTGTCTTCAAAGGGCCTCGATGACCTTTTAATAAACCGTGATATTGCACTTAAAGTTTTGATAAACAACAAGAGTTTTACAATTAGCGCTCCAGGTCAGTAGATTACAACACGCTGATTAAACAAACTTATTATGAAACAGATTAAAGAATCTGGAAACAAATCAGGATTTTTTTTTATTCCAGTTCCGCCCAATGGAAACTGTGACTGTGCCTTTGAGCAAAACACCTCTAACAGACAGTTTATTTTTCTGTAACATGCGACTGGAAAAGCATCTTAAAGGGCCCGTATCACTCTGTGTTTTGTTTCATTCACACAAAGTTCTTCTCTCAAACTGAAAACACTCTGTTCCACCTTGTGATGTCATCATGTGGTGAAACAGGAAGTGCTCCACTGTGTTTTTAAACTCCACACACCTTCACTTGAATCATTTAGATGATGATTTCAGTCCTGGAATTGTAATTCTCCACTGAACTAAAGGTAAAAACGTGGCTAGCGTACCACTTGATGACATCACAAAGTGGAACAGAGCGTTTTGAGCTTTGGAGATGTGACAGACTAATAATAAAGTGTTAATCAAACATGTGTGAATGAATGTTTTGTTTCATTCACAAACTCACAAACTTTGCATATTTACGCTGAGTTCTTATCTCAAAGTAAAAACGCTCTGTTCCACTTTGTGATGTCATCATGTGGTGATACAGGAAGTGCTCCGCTGTGTTTTTAAACTCCACACACCTTCATTTCTAGAATCATTTGGATGATGATTTCAGTCCTGGAATTGCCAATCTCTACTGAACTAAAGGTAAAAAGGAGCTGTTAACTTAAAAAAAAACTACCACTTGATGACATCACAAGGTGGGACGGAGCATTTTGAGCGTTGGAGATGTAACAGACTAATAACAAAGGGTTACTCAAACGTATGAATGAAACAAAACACAACTCCAGGTCTGTTTTTGAGGAGGAAACAGCATTAGAACATGACTTAAACCTCACAAGACTCCATTTTGTGTGATATAAGCCCTTTAAATAATTATTTTTTGTATTTTAAATGTTTATTTTTGCTCCATATCGTAATTTACTGACTGGGACGTGTGAAATTATAGCAGCAAAGTGACTAGTAGAACTGCATGTTTAGAAATGAGTCACGAGCTCATCACAAAAAAACTAAAAAAACCCACTCGCTTTCACTCAAACATGATCACTCACATTCAACACTTAAATTAAAGCTCCAGGAGATGGCGCTGTGATCAATCAATTCACAAACAGATTCAAAAAATGTAAAGAAAAAATCCCATTGGGCACAGCACTATAATTACTCCTAAGGTTCTAAAGTCTAACCAGGGAAGATAGTGACACAATATAAAAATGGCCGTAGTAAAAGGGCTTCAAGGCAGATGGAAAGTAAACACAAGCGTTACTGCATATAAGCCCCGCCCCCTTCGCCAAAGTCCCACCTGCAGAGTACAAATGCCACAGACGTCATGTGCATAGACTTTCCACATCTCAAAAATAGCAACGTGATCTCTTTAAATTTGATAAAAAGGTGTTTTGAACAGCTTGGATTTGCCGCACACTGTTCTGTGTTAAAAATGTAGACAATAGTGACACCTAGTGGTCATGTGACGTGAGGTTTAAAGGGCCCACATTACACGTTTTTTTGTGTACTAATGTCGTTTCCTCGTCACAAACACACCTGGAGTTGTGTTTTTGTGTTTCATTCACACATGTTTAACACACAAACCCTGCACATTTAGGTTGGTTAGGTTTTCTCTCCAACTGAAAACGCTCTGTTCCACCTTGTGATGTCATGTTCAACATTGTGATGTCATCATGTGGTAATACAGGAAGTGTTTCGCCGTGTTTTTAAACTCTATAAACCTTCACTCGAGAATAATTTGATTGATTTCTGCCCTGGAATTGCACATCTCTACTGAACTGAAGGTAAAAAACGTAGCTAACGTAACTTGAAAACTACCACTTCATGACATCACGAGGTGGAACAGAGCGTTTTGAGCTTTGGAGATGTGACAGACTAATACACCAGGATCATTCAAACATGTGTAAGTGAAACAAAACACAACTCCAGGTCTGTTTTTGAGGAGGAAACAGCGTTAGAACATTACAGCTACAAAAGTCAGTTTTGCATAATATCGGCCCTTTAAAGTTATTATATTTGCATTTTGTTGTTGTCGTTGTCGTTGTTTTTGTTGTTGTCGTTGTCGTTGTTTTTGTTGTTGTCGTCGTCTCAATGGCCCAAGTGATTTGGCTTTGAGGTGCGTCAGTAAAATACACATAAAAATTACTCAAAAGTAGTTAAAAATCAAGCCCGTCCAAACCCGACGATCACCACTTGTGAGTTCTGCGTTTCATTTTGAGCTAGTTTTGAACCCAGTGCTGCCCCCTAGCTCTGAGAGAAGTACTCCAGGACGAGGCGCAGGTGTCCCAGGCGGTCTTTGAGAGAGGTCAGGGACAGGACAGTGGTCTGATAGGCCGGGTCCAGCTGCAGGACAGACAGCAACCACCAGCACCATATGGGACCGTTGATAGAAGCCTGAAAACAAAAAAGTGGACATTTAAAAAAATAATAAAATAAATATATGAATAAATACAAAAAATACATAGAAATAAAAAATGTAAATAAATAAATAAAATAAAAATATGTAAATAAATAAATATATACATACATAAAATATGAAAATAAATAACATAAAAAATGTAAATAAATAAAATAAAAAATGTAAATAAATAGATAAATACATAAATAAAAACATGTAAATAAATAAATACAAATAGGAATTTAATA